>NC_134712.1:51090290-51272790 GCF_049634645.1 Pelodiscus sinensis | reverse complement strand
ATTCTTGTGCAGAAAAGCAGCAGTACAGCTAACAATATCCAATTTACATGAAAAGTAGCCAGAAGATAGCACTGCTTTCCTCTTACACTTCTGTACATGAAGCTGTATCTAAGGCTCTCCATAATTTTTTGGGCATGCTAAATAGTGTGCTCCATTGAAATCTTATGTGTTTCTTAGTTCTGCAGACCATATGTAGGTCCACACTCACCATCATGAAAAAAGATACAGACAAATGTAATAATTGTGCTTTAAAACAGATTCATGGATTATAAAACTATCTTGAATATGTTTATACCCTCTTACAATGAAGACTAAGATCATGAAAAAAAGATACTTTACTTGACTGTAAAAAATATACTGAGTCTGGTTGATTGGGTGAATACTGTTTTGCAAGATTTCTTTAAAGGTGAGATATTCACAGGATTCCTATGTTCACAGGGTTTTGAGCATCTTGCATAAGAAAAAGGGTTGGGATTTTTTCCCACCTTTTTGGACTAATGTAAGTGTGCTTTATCTGGAGGTCAACCAATGCTACTTCAACCTCCTTTAACAACATTCCAATATGGTTAATGTCAGACGACAGTCAACAATGCATCGCTGCAAGGTGACGGAACATTGGTGGGCCTGATTTTACCTAAGATTCTACTCTAGAAGGTTACAACAGTATTTGTAGTACCCAATCTCCAGTAAAAGGGGTCCTCCGTGGACCTATAGAACTCAGGTAACAGAAGATATATAGAGACATTCAGATAACATCCTGATGATGAAATTACCTCAAAATCTCTTTCGCTTGGTGACAGTCCATGAACCATCTCTAATTAAGACTAGATATCTAAATTTAACCTCTAGTACAAATGACTATAACAGTCTCAATATTTGAAGTTTGTGAAAAGATTCTGGGGGGTTTCCACCTCCACCTGGTTTTCTTTTCTCTCCCAATGAGGTGATAGAGTCAGATGTATGCTGGCCTCTTTGGAATAATTACAGGGCATATCAGGACCTCCTCTCTAAATATGTGAGTGGAGGCAGATTAGGAGACTTTACATGTGTTTTGTGGACTTTTGGGATTGAACAGATAGCTCCAATGTAGCTCTTCCCATAAATAAGTGCATTCTGGAGTCTGCAAAGGTTCTGCAGCAAACATCATATTCGCCAATGGCCAAAGAGACTGATGGGGGATTCCATGTCCCCTTATGGGAATATCAATATTTTTACACTCACACTCACATCACGGTCTTTGGTGGCCTCATTGAATTAGAAGTAGTGTCAGGGCATCCCATTTCTAACCCAAAGTTGAGAAAGGTGAAAGAACTTGATCTTTTCACTAGAGAATTCTATAGCAGGGTTATAATTTATATCTCGAACCAGCAGGCCTTGCTGTGCAGGTGCAGTTCTCAAATTAAGTTACTGGAGGATGCCAGGCAAGAATTTCAGGCAGTAGCGGATGAGGGAAATCTGATAGCTAGGAGCTCTCACCAGCTGGTTTGAATGTGGCAGACTCTATAACTGGAACACTGGAATATACTATTGCAAAATATAAATGTTCATGGCTCTGATAGTCAGGTCTTCCTCAGGAGGTCCAGCACACTATCCAGGATCTCTCCTTTGGAGACCCAAACATATTTTCCCTATACATTGCTGAAAAGTGGCACAGTCTGAAGGGTCATATTAAGGTCTTTGCAGATTTGTATTATGGTCATTAGAATGAAGGAAGTCAGTCCTTAATTATTCCATTATTGCCCACCTTGGACAGCCAGGCAACTTGACCAATCTAGGAGAAAAGCAAAGATCATAGACCACCACCTTCATCATTTTCTGTCTGCTATCAATTTGTCCAGGCACTCTGGTCAGTCTGTTTGGTTTCCTTGTCAAAGATAACTTACCAATTTGCCTTGGATCAGCTCTCCTATTCCTTTTTCCTCAGGAGCTTATCTCTTTTCTTAGGTAGTTGGACCCTTAGGATTCCTCCTATGCATAGTGGAATTGCGGTACACCTTTCAGGTTATTTCTATCTCTCCCCCTCATCCTCCTTCCCTGCCCCTGTTCCAGGACCATTCTCGTGAATAGATCCTCCTTTTGGGAGGTGCAGTCTTTTTTCAGATTGGGAGTCATGGAGGAGGACTCTCCTCTTCTCAGAGCGAAAGAGTTTTAGTCATGCCATTTCCTAATTTCTAATACAAAACTAGGTCTCATATCCATATCATGCCCACAAGAGCTAAATACCTATATAAGGAAAATAAAATTCCACGGGGTCCCCCTAGCATCTATCATCCCCTCACTAGTTCCTGCCAAGTGGTATGCTACCCTTAATTTCAGGGTGAGCCACATTAGATCATCTGTGTGTTAAAAGGTAACACTTGGAGTTTTGCATCACCAACACGATTCCCTTCAAAGCTTCTAGGGGTGAAGAATAGACTGGCAGATTTCTTGAGCAGAACTTTCATAAGTCATCACAAGACTTCTTTACAGCTAGATATATCCTGTGGGTTGTTTACATAGAATTGTTTACATAGCCCATGAATTTTATGCAACTCATCACAACAGAAAGTATCACTCAGTTAAAGAGTCGGTCACAGTTCATGGTCCTTGACAGACTGTTTTCTGTTGCCCTGGAAAGACAAACTCATGGCCCTTACTCTCAGGGCCAGATTTACACTTTGCATACCTTCAGCATCTTTAGCACTCCTCCTGCCTACTGTTGACCTTCATGTTTTCTATAAAAAATTAAATGTTTAACCCACTTTTAACTGTTAGGCACTCCTAGGCATGTGCATATTGTGCCTAATTGGAAATGCGACCCTGCTTATCCTTAGAATGTTCTGCTCTTCTAAGAGTGTTGTTGAAAGAGTCCAGTTCTGCTCCTCTTCAGAGTGTTGTTGAAAGTAAAACAGGATCATGCTCACCTGATCCTTATAATGCCAGTGTGACTTTCCCTCTGTGATTTTCCACTCTGCTGAACCTCCAAACCTGGGCTTCATTGAGATTACTGGACCATGGTCAACTTCTTCATCCCAAGCTAGTTGGTCTTCATCTTACAGCCTGGGTGCTCCATAGTTAAAACTTCAGGAGGAGGTCTTCTCAAAGGATGTGGAACAAAACAAAAAAGCATACTAGGTATACTTACCTCTTGAAGTGGAAATTATTCTCTATGGTCTCAGGAAAAAAGGTATTTCTTTAGTGTGAGCTTCTGTACACCAACTTCTAAAATATGTTTTATACCTGAAAAAGCAAGATCTTTCCATTAGTTCTGTCATAGTTTACCTAGCAGCTATCTCAGCTTTTTTCAATACTTAGAATCAATACCACCTTCCAAATGATAATTGCTCATTTATCTTCAATCCCATTCTCAGGTTCTTGAAGGGCCTGGATAAGTTATATCCCAAAGCAGAGGATCCTATTCTCTATTGGGACTTAAACTAAAATAATCCAGCCTTTGAACTGCTTGCTATGTGTTCATTGCTTTATCTTTTGATGAATATCTCATCATAGATCTCTGCCTGCATATGTTTGAGTTACAAAAGTGGTTTTAGACCTTTTTTTCATTTGCCAACCCCTAAACATTTTCTAGTGGAGGTGTGAACCTCAAGGGCAATCTCAGACATATTGCAGACTTCCAGGTGTTTGTGAGGCAGAGGTTGAAAACCACTGTGTTACAACATTGCCAGTGTAACTCTGCCAAGCAAAGTGGTAGTGCACAGTTCAAGATCTCAAGCAGCTTTTGCAGCTTTTCTAGCTCACATGCCTATACACGACATTTGGAGAACTACAACCGAGTAATAGATACATACTTTTGCATATCATCATGCCAATTATCAGCTTTCTGGAGACAAAGCTGCAGTTTTAGAAAAAACAGTTAAAGGGTTAGTCAAGTTTTTTTTTTTACATTAACATGCAGGAAGATACAAAATATAGCTTGCTGTGAATGAAATGCCTGTAAGAGTGACTGGAAGCAATGCCCTGCATGATATCTTTGTTTAACACTATTAAAAGGTCAATATTTGCTGATTAGAACCACAGGCTGCTATGGTAATTTTTTTATTCTAAGTATTGAAAAAGTTGTGGAATGTTCTTCCAAATACTAACTTTGTATTGATGACCACTGTACTTGATAGGACAGGAGAACACAATTGCAAACAAAATTGGTTGGTAATGGATCCACTAGATGATCTTGTGATAGGGAGTGAGGAAGCATCTCTTTGCTACTCATTTGAAGAAAAAGTTGCTCATTTCTCATGGCAGTGCAGAAGAACCATTTGGACAAGAGATGTCTTCTCCATTCAGTGTGGAAGGCAACTCTTGTGTACCTATCTACAAGTACATTTGATAGCAATGATCTTGGATTAATTCATAAGAAAATCATATGTAATCATATAATCATAATAGCCCATTATTGGCCTAAACCAGGGGTGTCCAAACTTTTTTCAAAGAGGGCCAGATTTGATGAAGTGAACATGCGTGAGGGCCGACCATTTTGCCTGACATTCTTTGAACCATTAAAATTAAATGCAAATTAACTATTTTATGCAAAGTTTATTGCAAACGGCATATTTTTCATTTCGTCACATGGATGACAAATCTAAACAGGTGTTAAATCACTCTGCCTTTCATATCTGAAGGCCAGATGAAAAAAAAATCCAGGAAGCTGAAATATATGTCAGGAACATTGTAAAGTACATTACATATTATTGGTAATAAAGGTTGTCTGTCAACTTTTAAGTTCAAAAAATATGAACAGGAACATAACACCAAGTATACATGTTGTATCCAAATATATTTATAACTGATTTAGACCAACTGACATTAACTGAGATTTTACAATGTATTCATCTCAATACATATGGATTCGTTGGGGGCCATAAAAGATAGATATTGCCAAATTACCTGTGGGGCCTTATTAAACCGGAACACGGGCCGCAATTGGCCCGCGGGCCAGACTTTGGACATGCCTGGCCTAAATAGTTATGGTATGTAATGTTGTGACAAATGAATGTGACTAATTCAATCAGTTAGAGAGTGTAGACTGAGAGCCAAAGTATTTGTAATTTTTAATTGATAGAAAGGCAACACTCCATAGCATGAAGGTGAAAGGGGGTAGAGTTGGGTGGGGAAAGGAAGCAAGGATGCAGAATTAGAAGCTGGAGGAGAAAAGCTGAATTGAATGGACCTTTAGGACATTTTGTAGCTTGTTTGAACTCATTTTAGGTCCCAATACTTAAGGGCATATTGCAAATATAGGGAAAAACCTAACAAACAGAAGAGCACAAAACAAATTTTTTTTTAGGAACTGGTTTTTATAGTGGAAAGGGATGCATTGCCCAAGGATATCTTGTACGTTACACAATTGGTCTGTATCTCAGATGGAGCTACTATATGCTACCAATATATAAATTATAAATAATATAATGATAATAAATCCCCATGTAGGTGCATTTTTAAAACAATGAAATGTAAAATTAATGAGACATAGTTTAATAACAATAAGCCAGTTCAGAGTGTTTATTAGTCATCTACTGGTACACTTCTTAGATGGCTGGAGATATGAAGTTTAACACACATTGGAGGTGTACAACCTCCAACTACTAATGTTTATTGTATTGTCACTTATTTCTCTATGCTTCTACTGTTTGCATCCCAAGACAATTTAATGATAAGATACACCTATAAACCAATTAATGGCAGGTGACACTTGCTCGAATGTTTCAGCAAATGAAAGGATGAATAATATTGATTTACTGAATTCTAACAGGGACCAGAGACTTTGTATTATTTTCCCAGAAGAATTTGAGTTGTAGAATCATCGAACCACAAAGCTAGAAGTGACCACTAGGGTCAAATAGTCTAACCCGCTGCCAACACGCAGGGTTTGTTTGCTTAGCCTCCTTTCGCAAGTCTTTACTGAAGGAGCTTCCATGACCTCCCTAAGCAGTCTATTCCATTGTCTTGGTGTTCTTTCAGTGAGGAAGTTTTTCTGAGATTTAATCTAAATTGACTATGTTGTAGTTTGAACCCATTTCCTTTTGTCTTGCCCTTTGTGACAAGAGAGAACAATTTTTCTTCATCTTTTTTATGGCAACCTGTTAAGTATTTGAAGACTGCTATCATGTCCCTCCTTTAATCTCTTTTCCAAACTAAACATGTCCAGTTCCTTCAGCCTTTGGTCATATGGCTTGCATTCCATCCCTTTGATCTTTTTTGCCACTTACTTTTGTATCTTATTTGATTTTTTCACATCTCTTTAGCACATTGATGATCAAAATTGAACACAGTATTCCAACGGAGTCCTAACCAGTGTCAACTAGAGAGGTACTATCACCTCCCATGCCTTGCATGGTATGCCTCTGTGTGATGGGACAGTTGCTCCACACTGAAATGAAAAGGGTCAAAAAGTGACAAAGGAAAAAGGGAGAAGGGATGAGTTGATTAGTGGGGCCCATGCATCCCTTGGAGTTTTCTTGTGTACCCTAGTTTGACAAATGCTGATCTAGACTATCTCCCTGCTCAGAGGCAGGACCAAGTTTACCTAGATCACCTCTGATGGGTGTTTGTCTAACCTGTTTTTTAAAACCTCCAATAACAGGGATTTCACAATATCCACTGGTAACTGTGACAGGGCAGACACGATCCGCCCCGGCACAGTGCACCTTCCCTGCACTGCCGAAGGGGGAATGGTGGCCATGTGGGGAGAGAGAGCCCCGCCCCAGCAGACATGCAGTGCATGCACAGTGGCTGCTGCCCGCACAGGTAGCGGGCTGATGACGCAGGGGGTAAGAGGTGGAAGAGAAACACCAGGGGTGCCGCGTAAGGATAGCCTTACATTCTCCCCAGCAGGTGCTTATATGGAGGAGGTCGGCACCGGAGGGGGAGGTGGAGGAGAACCAGGCCCACAGCACTGCAGGCAGCCAGCGTCGCAAGCCAAAAGCAGGAGAGTGATCCTGGAGGTCTCTCTCACGATCCCTAAGGGGAGGATGTCGTGAGCGGTAGGAAGCAACCCAGGGTAGGGGTGTTTTGGACCACCAGAAGAGTAAATCGCCCCGCGGGTTGGTGTGTTGCTGGTAGCTGCCCCCACCAACTGAGAAGGTGATCCTTGCCCCTGCTCTTAGGCCCCTGGGACTTGAAGTGAGGGAGGGCTGGGGTTCCCTTACCACCCCAGGCCGACACGGCGGTGATTGGCGTAAGTCCAGAAGGCAGCCCCTCATTGTTGCTCACCGAGGCTGGTTTGTTTTAGCTAACCAGAGTCCAGAGAGGGTGGACCGAAATCAAAGGACAGTAGGAGGGTGGACTCCAAGTATATGGACTTCATTGGCACCATCCGGGTGAGGGCTGATGGCAGATTGCCACCAGGTCTACTGCTAGGGCACTGCAAATGAGCTACAGGTGATAGCCCGAGTCAAGATTGGGAACTCGGGGAAGTTGTGGTTGAATTTTGTGTTGAGGGACAGAATTAAAGGCACACGGTCGCCCATGCAGTTGGCATCGTAATAGTAACCTATTCCAGTACTTAACTATCCTTATTGTTAGAAAGTGTTTCCAAATATTTAACTTAAATGTCTCTTGCTGCAAATTAAGCTGATTACTTCCTGCCATAGTGTTAGTGGATAGGGAGAACAAATGAGTACCATCTTCTATATAACAGTCTTAACATATTTGAAAACTGTCACCAGGCCCTGCCCTCAGTCTTCTTTTCTCAAGAATAAATATACTCACATTTTTTTCACCTTTCTTCATAGGTCAGGTTTCCTAACCCTTTTATCATTTTTTGTTGCTCTCCTCTGGACTTTCTACAGTGTGTTCACACCTTTATTAAAGTGTTGAAATGAAAACTGGACACAGAACTCCTGCTGATGCCTCATGAGTGCCAAGAAGAGTGAAACAATTGTCTCCAGTGTTTTAGATCCCACACACCTATTAGAACTCAGAATACTAGCCTTTTGCACAGGGACATCATGTTGTTGCTTCATGTTTAATTTGTGATCCACTATAAACCCAATATTCTCATCTGCAGTACTACTGCCCAATCAATTATTCCCTATTTGTATTCATAGTTTTGATTTGTTCTTCCAAAAGGAACTACTTGTCCCTTGTATTTTTTGAATTTCATCTTGTTGATTTCAGACCATTTCCCCAATTTAAGTTCCTTCTGAATTCTAATTCTGTCCTTCAAAGTGCTTTCAGCTCTCACCAGAAATCCAGACATTTTATAAGCATATTCTTCAATCCACAGTTCAGGTTGTTAAGAGAACTATTCAATAGTACTGAATACTGGACAGACCCTTGGAGGATCCACTAGATACAACTTTTCAATTTCAGCCAGCTGAAAGACTCACTTTGTAGCAATTTCATCCAGAGCCAATTTCCATAGTTTGCTTATAAAATGTCATGTGAGACTGTATTAAAAACCTTACTAAAATCAAGATTTATCATGTCAACAGATTCTGCCCACCCACCAGGCCTGCAACCCTATCAAAGAAGGAAATTAGGTTTTTTCGTGTGATTTGTTCTTGACCAATCAATATTGGCTTTCTTTTTATAGTACTAGCAGCTTTACCCAGTGTGGCTTAGGCCCTTAACTTTTTTTCTTAAGAAAATAAAACAAAAATATACAGGCTTTATTGAAATGATTGAATTTTTAACAAATACAGTATTATTTGTATGAAGTTAATTTTAGTAATTTTTTTAAATGGGAATTTTATCAATGTATTTTTCTTCAATCCCTATAAATTCTTATCATTTGTCATGTTTTAACAAAAAGGGGTTATAGTCAATTTGGTTTCCAATGCATTTTCTTCTAGTTTTCAAACCTGAAGCACTGATTTCATTGTGCCAAAGCAGAATACTATTCCAAATTTCTCCATTTTATCTCTTTTCTGTAAGGTTTATTGAGAAGCAATCCTATCCCTGACAGGAATGTCTCACCCTTATGTTCACAAAGGTTGTGGAGGACACAGCACACAGCCACCACTTGGGGGATGTTTTGGTCGCTGAGGTCCAGATGGATGAGGAACAGAACTTCCCTTTCAGATGACCAAAGGCACTCTCCATTACAATGGAGGGTGCCTTTTCCTTGCTGAGTGGCCATTGAAGCATTCCTTGCTTTGGGCAAGGTATCCAGTGTAGGGCTTTCTTAGCCAGGAGAATAGAGGGTAGGTTGCATCCCCTGCAATGCACATTGGCATGTCCACATCCCCGATCCTAATGATGTGGTTGGGGAAAAAGTGCTGGCATACAGCTTCTGGAACAGACTGGAGTTCCTGAAGACGTGGCATTGTGCGTCTTCCCCGACCATCTGATGTTGATGTCCGTGAACTGGCCATGGTGGTCCACAAGGGCCTGCATGACCATCTAAAAGTACCCCTAGAAGTTGATGTCCATTGAGTGTGGACGCTCTATTTTGAAATAGCTTAGTGCTATTTCAGTGGGCTGGGCATTTGCTGTGTAGATGTGTTATTTCGAAATAAGCTATTTTGGATTTTCTATTTCAAAATAACATTCTGAAATAAGCATGCAGTGTAGACCACAATAAGTCCCCTTATTTCAAAATAACAAGCAGAGTGTCCACACTATGAAGCCCATTATTTTGAATAAGGGGCTGGTTATTTTGAAATAATAACTCCTGCTTTCCATGAGGAATAACTCTTATTCCAAAATAGTTATTCTGAATAGTGATAGTATGGATGCTCCACTGCTGCTATTTCAAAATAACTATTCACCAGAGTCATTCAAAGTAATTACTTCCCAGTGCTTCCTGTGAGGCAAATTGTGAGGTTTATTTTGAGGTAATTTCAAAATAAAGCACTATTCCAAAACTCCCATTAACCCTCGTGGAACGCGGGTTGCCGGGATGCCAGAATAACATGCATGTTTTTTTCAAAATCTATTTCAAAATAATGGGTGCTCTAAAAAGACCTGGAATAGCTATTTCAGGATACTTCTAGTATCCTGAAATAGCTCTGCAGTGTAGATGTAGCCTAAGGGAGCCTGCCTCAGACTAATTTCGAGGTTTCTCTGTAGTGTGAACATGCTATTTTAAAAAGCTTATTTTTGGGAGTTATTATTTTGAAATAATTTCCTAGTGTAGACATGCCCTGAGATTGCTTGAGCTAGTTCCTTAAGTATCCTGTGGTGAATTTCATCAGGTCCTCCCAGTGATTTCTTCTAGCTTATAGAAATAGTCTTTAACCTATTTTTAACCTATTCTGGCTTCTGTTCCCTCCTTCTTATTGTTAATGTTAACTGTGTTGAGTATCTAATTAACCCTCATAACACTAAATAAGTTTCTCCAATGATCAGTTACTCTCACTGGTAAAAAATAACATTTTTATTTCACATCTGAATTTATCTAAACTGTTTCCAGGCAGTTGGTTGTGTTAGGCTTTTCTCTGCTACATTAAAGGGCCTTGTTCTATCAGAATTTTTCCCATATAGGTACATATATACTACAATTGTGTCAACTCTCAGCCTTCTCTTTTAAAATATAAATACATTTAATTTCTGTAAGGCATTTTTTTTATAACTTGAATAACAGATTTTTAGATTTTGTAGCCAGATGGGACCATTATCTTTCAAGGTAAGATTGTGACCCCATTCCAAGACTATCATATCATCTTCCCAGTTCTACCTATTTCTTCTTTGTATCGGTTCTCTCTTCACTCTATTATTCAGTCTCCATTTCCTATAGCTGCATAGAAATCTGCATCCAGTTTTTGAGAACTTCGCTTTATCTATTCCATCTCTCCTGATGCTTTACCCTCTCCTTATGGGTGTTGAGGATCCTTTTAGCTCTTACCAACTGCTTCTTTACTGTCTCCAATATCCGCTTTCCCCCTGTATTCTCCCTTTTTCAATTCCCACCTATTCCCCCTTCTCTTTTCCATCTTTTACTTTATCATCAGCTTCCCCATAATTCTGAGTGCCAATACTGTTTCTATCTACTCACACCAGGACCAGAGTCCTCCATCCACTTCCCTTACTTTCATACCTCCTGATAATCCTATGATCCTATAGCTGCAAGCATGAGAGGAGTGAAGGCCTCCAACAGAGAGGACTGTTGATAGAAGTTCTGACTCCTCTTATCAGCCATGAAAAGAGGTCCTAAATACAGCCATAAGTACCATGGAGTTTGTCAGCATACTAATACTGAATCCAGTGCCAAACTGGATATTAGATAGCAGCTTAGAATGTGAGAAAATATTCAGAATGTTTACATGTGTAGCGCAGTAAATTCTCTCATCATTTTATCTAATTTTCTGAATCTTTTCTTTGTATTTTGTGCTACCAGAGTTGTTAGCTTTCAACTGAATTCCAAATTTGTGCACCATGCAAATTAATTGGCCTCAATCCTGAACATGGATGCAGTATACTGCAAAGTGTGTGGTACTCCTCTGCTAAAGTAGAAACAGAGATAAAGAGGAAAAAGCACAGAGGAGGTGGTTCTCTAGCTCCATAAATAGTCTGGTATTTTTCATGCATAGAAGCATAGTAGCTAGAAAGACATGAGAATTATTTCAGAGCTTGTTTAACATTTTGGTAATATTTTTGTGATGATATAGCCAGATAACCATAAAATGGGACCTATTTGGCAGCATTGAGTGAAGTTAAAAGGTCAGCATACGATTTTTTATTTTAAATATATCACTCAAAATAACAACATTCCTATCATATTGCCCTTAAGTCTAAAGAAGTTAGCTGAATAATATTTTGCTTCTAACTGTTGAGTTTGTTGATTAGATATATTTTTGTCATGGCAGTTCTGAGGGATTATGAACACTTTGATTTCTTACTGTACTTTTCCTTTCTGTACTGAGGACTGCTGCTTTTATATGTTTTCCTTTTGTAATTGTTTCACAGGATCCTGTGAATACTCTTTCTTTAGACATCTCTAAGTAAAAGAAGGGTTACATTTTTCTACTTTTAAGGTGGAAATTGCAATAGGCTTTCTGCAATAAATGTTGCTTTTTTGATAATTGTCTATTTTTTTGTCTTATGGGTAGAATGTAAGGAACAGGTGATTTGCAAGTTAAAGATGGAACACAAACAAAAACGTGGGAAGCATGAGCTAAAAGTTGGACTAAAGAAAGAGGAACTTGCAAATTCCGAGGCAAATTTGATAGACTAAAACAAGGAATATAATGTGCAGAGTAGTTTCACCCCAAACTAAGAAATATATTTGAAAAATTAGAATAAAAATATTCCTCTAATGCAATTTGCTCAGAATGTACTTTTTCAATGTTAACATCTCAAAAATACATGTTTCTCTTAATTTTAAGAACATAATAACAACCATATTGGGTTAGAACGAAGGTCCATCTAGCCCAGTGGTAGGTATTAGGTACTTCAGAGGGAATGAAAACAATGTGTAATCATCCCTGGCTGCCCATTCCCAGCTTCCTGAAAACAGGCTAGGGACAACTTCTCTGCCCATCCTAGCTAACAGCCATTGATAGACCTCTCTTGCATGAATGTATCTAGTTTTTTTAATACTCTGTTACAGTATTTGCCTTCACAGCATCCTCTGTCAGAGAGTTATGTAGGTTTACTATACATTGTTTAAATTCCTTTTATTTTAAACCTGCTGCCTTTTAATTCGTTTTGGTGATCCCTAGTTCTTTGTGTTAGAAGTTGTAAATAGCACTTCCGTATTTACTTTCACCATACCAGTCATAGACCTCTATCATAGTCCCCCTTAGTCATCTCTTTTTCATGCTGAAATTTTCCAGTCTAATTAATAGCTCTTCATTTGGACAGATAAAGCTGCTCCATATCTCTAATCATTTTAAGCTGTTTTATGTATATTTTCCAATTCTAATATCTCTCTTTTTTTAGGTGGAATAACCAGACCTGTATGCAGGATTCAAGATGTCCCATGGGCTGTGCCAGGGATTTATTTAGCAGTGTGACAGGAAGCATGTGACCTTGCCACATCCCACCCCAGGAAAAGAGAAGGAGAAAGGAGGGAAATCCTCTAGGCAGGTTAGAGTATCTGCAGGGGAAGAAGCCAATCAGGGCCCTGCAAGCTAGTATAAAGAAGCTGCTGGACCAGAGCCAGGCAGTTCCTCTTTGGAGCTCAATCTATGCATAGTGAAAGACTGGATGTCTGAGAAAGTGGCAGTACCTTGGACAGCTCAATGTGGGTTGCTTATTGTAGATAGAATGAAGCCCAGGGTCTGCTACTGAAGACTGTACATGGCTGGTAGGAAGAGTTGCAAAACTCTGGATAAGGTGCTGCTGGGATTTTGAGATAAAGCCTTGAGAGCAAAGATGGTGCAAACCCATGAGGAGGGAAGATAGCAGTGAAACCTCAAGGATCAGAATTTAGTAGACAACTGCTATTTACAGGATCCCTGGGCCAGGACCCAGAGGAGAGGCTGGGTCGGGCCCCTTCTAATGTCCCTGTCGCTACAGGAGGAGAAGAAAGAAACCTGATCCTAGGCAATCCAAAAGAAGGTGCATCTAGAACACCAATGAGTCCCAAAGCAAAGGAGAGGTAGGTGCGTGTAGACACACATGCTTGCTAGAAGGGATGCTCATAAGAGAGGATGAACCATTACAAGATAATATGATATCTTCTGTCTTATTATCTATCCCTTGTTTAATGATTCCCAGCATTCTGTTAGCTTTTTTGTTTGCTGCTGCACGTTGACTGGATGTTTTCAGAGAATATTGACAATCACTCCAAGATTTGTTTCTTGATTGATAATAGGTAATTTAGACCTCATTGTTTTATATGTGTAGTTGGGATTACATTTTCCAATGTTCATTACTTTGCATTTATCAACAATGATTAATGCACTCACTGTTTCAAGTGCCATCCTGCAATATAATTTTGCCAGCTTTCCTTGCTTCACTAATTCCAGTTTGGTGGTATTTTCACTTATCCCAGGCTCTGATGGTGGTTGGTTGGGTGGGGTGGGGTAGGGTGGGGCTATAATAACTCCAAAATGTGTTTTACCCCCTATAGTCTCCCCGAGGTGAGTACCTGGCTAGCAGCTGCTGCTCTCTGGCTCCCCAGTTCCTGCTGCTGCCACACTCTCCCCTTCTTTGAGAAACTTATCATGGCCAATGAGGTGCTGGGGGAACTCATCCTGTGCTACAGATGGCCAAGCCAAAGTGAGCCTTTGCTGAGCTAGGATGAGGGCACAGGGAGCCTGTCTGTGTTGGTGTCTATGGTTCAGAGTGGGAGCTTTGACTGCTGCTCTACTGTTGAAGTGTTCAGGCTCCTGAGTGCTCACCTTAAAGAAGAATTGCTGATGGGCAAGGGGAGGAGCAAAGGGGGCAGTTGTCCTAGGGCCAAGTGATTTAAAAGAGCCTGGGGCTTCTGGCCACTGTTGCCACTACCATAGCTGTGTTGTTGGGTGGAGCTCCAAGGTCTTTAAATTGCTGCTGGAGAACCAGGCTGTGTGATCAGGGCAGCACAGAAGCCCCAACCCATCCTTTCTACCTGAGGCTCTGTCCCTTCCAGAAGGGCCTGGAGTCTCCCTCATCTTTCCCAGGGACCTGACATTTCTATCCTAAACCCTGACTTAGAGATAGCACACTGACATACACACAGAGTTCCCACCTAAGTCCCCATCTCTCTCTCCCTCATACACACACATTCATTTGGCTTCTCCCTCACATCCTTGCCTAACACACATACAGTTTCTGATACACACACTCCCAGGAACGCTCTCTCTCTCACACACGCAGTATCCCAAACACAGTCCTTCAAACACATACATTATTCTTCACATACTCCCCACAACCTGACAGTTAGGAAGTTTTTCCTAATGTCCAACCTAACCCTCCCTTACTGCAATTTAAGCCCATTACTTCTTGTCCTATCATTAGAGGTTAAGGACAATAATTTTTCTCTCTCCTCCTTCTAACACCTTTTTGGGTATTTGAAAGTTGCTATCATGTCCCCTTTCAGTCTCCTCTTTTCCAAACTAAACAAACACAGTTCTTTCAGTGTTTCCTCATAGGTCATGTTTTATAGGCCTTTAAACATTTTTTTGCTCTCCTCTGGACCTTCTCCAATTTCTTCACATCTTTCCTGAAATATGGTGCTCTGATCTGGACACACTACTCCAGAAGAGGCCTAATTAGGGCAGAGTGGTGGGGAAGAATTACTCCTCATGTCTTTCTCATAACACTCCTGTTAATGCATCCCAAAATTATGTTTATTTTTTTGCAATAGTGTCACATTTCTAACTCATATTTGGCTTGTGGTCCATTATGACACCTAGATCCTTTTCTGCATTACTCCTTCCTAGAATGTAACTTTGTTTTTTATTCCACTAAAACATGCTTGCTTAATTTTAATATACATGAATTAAAGGTTTTTTCCTCTTTTGTTAAGAATGGAAATTTTATTTTTATAATTCTTCTAGTATTTATGTTTATCAATCACAGTCTTGTATGTGGCTCAATAACGTTTGACTCCTTAATACTAATAGTATCAGACTTGGAACCATGTTTAACTTTGTACAAATTTTAAGTTATTTTATAGATATATGTAAAACTACAATTTGAAAATAAAATGACCTTCAGCTGCATAGTATCTTAAAATATGTTTAGCTAATGTGTGGGGTTTTTTTTTTTACACTGGCACTACTACTGTGAACATGAGCCAAATTTACATTCTACAAGGTTACCCCCTTTTGAACTCTCTTCAGTGTGAGCAGGCCCAGCATGGCTGGTGGGACATGGCCTCCTATGTCCACAGCAACTCCTTACCCCTGACTTCTCCAGAGAAGGTTTGTACACCACATAATAGTAACCTGGAAGAAAATATAAAATCATCATGGATAAAGTTGCAGATGGCACAAAAATTATGAGTATGATAAGTAATGAAGAGGAGAGGTCATTGAATCAGAGTGATGGCTTGGTAAACTAGGTGCAAACATTGTTTTAATGTGTCTATGTGTAAATACATACATCTACAAACAAAGAACATAGGCCATGCTAACAGGATGGGAGACTTTATCTTGGGAAGTAGTGACTCTGAAATAGATCTGGGCATCATGATGGATAATCAGATATACATGTGTTTCCAGTGGGATGCTGTAGTCAAAAAGAGCTAATGTGATCACTGGATGCATAAACAGGGGATCTTGAGTAGCAGCCAAGAAATTATTTTAATTCTGTATTTGACATTGGTGTGACTGCTGCAGAAACAGTGTGTCCAGGTCAGGTACCCATAATTCAGGAAGCATGTTGCTATATTGGGGAGGTTTCAGAGAAGAGCCATAGGCTTGAGCAAAAGATAAGAAAACATCCCTTATAGTGGTAGATGCCAAGGGGATCAGTCTATTTAGCTTAACAAGGAGAGGGCTGAGGTGTGACTGGATTATGGTCTGCAAGTAGCTACCTGGAGAACAGTTATTTATTGATGGGCTCTTCAGTCTAACAGAGAAAGGTATAATACAATCCAATGGCTGGAAGTTGAAGCTAGACAAACTCCAGCTGGAAATAACTGGAAATAAAGTATTTTTTTAATGGTGAGGTTAATTAAAGGGGGAGCAATTTACTAAGGGTCATGGTAGATTCTCCATCACTGGAAGTTTTTAAATGAATATTGGATGCTTTTCTATAAGAGCTGCTCTAGAAATTGTTTTGGGGAAGTTCTATGGCCTATGCTTCTTGTCCTATTACCAGAGATTAAGGAGAATAATTTTTTTCTTTCCTCCATGTAACACCCTTTTAGGTACTTGAAAGTAGCTATGATGTCCCCTCTCAATCTTCTCTTTTCCGAACTAAACAAACCCAATGAGGTTGGACTAGATTGGGGTGGGCAATTAGCAGCCCATGGGCCAGACGCAGTTCATCAGGGTTCATCGCGGCAGGCTGCCAGACATTTTGTGGACCTTCATGTCTGCAGGTTTGGCCACTTGCAGCTCTCAGTGGCTGTGGTTCACCATTTCTGGCCAATGGGAGCAGCGGAAAGCAGTGCAGGCTGGGCCACTGCTAACCGTAACTCTCATTGTCCAGTAATTGTGAATCATGACTAATGGGAGCTGCGAGTGACCATATGTGCAGATGCACAGGTAAACAAAGCGTCTGGCAGCCTGCCAATGGCAAACCCAACTGTACTGTGTCCAAACCGAGGGCTGCATATTGCCTAGCCCAGACTAGATGATCACAGTGGTTGCTTGTGGCCCTAGAAGCCATGAATTCTGACCTTAGAAGCTATGAATTATTCTCCTTTCACTCCCTCATCCCCTTTATTGAGATGATGACTTATTTATATCCAAGCTACAATTTTCTTCAAATTGTATTTTGATAAGTTAAGCTGTCACTATTTCATATGAATCACACCCTCCAAATACTTTACTATGCATTAAATAACTGTTTGCCCTGCATGACTCTCCTCTCAAAGCATCTTTTCATTAGCCTGAAAACAGAACTCTAATATGCATGGAATTCTAACTTCAATATGTGTTGTTTACAGCAGAGTAAGAGTTGTCATGAGTCCATTCCTAATAAGCTCTATATTACAGACTTATGCCAACATTTCTTTTGTATCATAAATTTGTTGGTTATTCATAGTATTAACTTCTGTACGCAAAGCTTTCTTTATCCATGAATCAAATGCATGAGCTACTTCCTTATCTCATTTGACTTGACATGAAAAAAGATTTGTTTTTTAAATTATACTTAGAATCATAAACTCCTTCCATGCATTTGGAATGGTAACAATTCTTATTTGGAATAGGAAATAAAAATCATAATACTCCTCATATTATTCCTAAATTAAGAATTTGTTGTCAGACTACTTGCACTGTAAACAATAATTTTAAAAAACAAGATGTACACTTCAAAACTGTACAAGAACAGACATTTAAATAAGGAGACGAGTGGATTAGAAATAAATAGACTAGATAGATAAAAGATCATATGGAACAAGAAATGTTAATTAATCCAGACAAAATTTAAGAACAGTTTTGTGATGTCGACACACTGAATATCATAATATTCATATTTATTTAAATATCGTTAAAAAGACTAAAGGCTAATTACATTGTCAATTTGGAAATAAAATGTCTCTTTTCAGAAGCTGGAGAAGAGTTCAAATAGATATATGAAATAAATTAAACACACTGAACAATTATAGCAAGAAATTTTGGAGTGCGGGGAGGCGGGGAGAATGGCCAATTACAAGCATGTGCCGGCTGTTTAAAATGAACAAAAGATATTTTCAAATGATTTCATTTTTTGAACTTAAAGCGTATTTTGAGATAGCATTTAATATTTTAAAATTGAAATGGTTGTACTGCTTTCACAGAAAGATACCAAGTGATTTTTTTTGCCTTCACAGATTTTTTTGCCAAGAGGACATAATCTGGACCCTAAAAATCAAACATATTATTAATGAGGACAAACTGAGCAAGGTAGACATAAAAAAAAGTAAAGTAAGTTTTCCATTTATGTTGTTCAGATTTTTTTTCTTGCTTTAGTATTTTTCATGTGATTTAAATTTATGTATGATGCAATTATCAGAAAATGTTATTTCTTCATAATTAATTTGGAAAAATACTAACTTTATCTGGAAAAAGATAATTTAATATTATATGAAATTATTACAGTCTTAATTAGGTAATTTTTTTTATATTTAAACAATGGGTATAGTCTGTGAAGGTAGCACAGTATGTGTAAACCACCTTTCAGATTGCATCTAGGAACCAGGCGGCGAAAGTGATTGAAATGATTCTTCAAACATTTTACAGATTCTATATCAAGACAAATTACTTGAGTAATTACATGAAAAACACTTCAATATAATAGATAGAATCAAAAAGAAAAAAAAATTCTTTCACTGGGCAGTAGTTGGAAAAAGCATGCAGTGCAAAGAAAAAACATTATTAGAGGCGTAATTTGTAATATTTTTCTTATTTTTAAATAAAATTTTAGGTAAAAAGTGACATTTCGCATTTTCATGGAACATGATTGATATAACACAATTTTAATTTTTAAGTGTTATTTTAATCTACGTTTAGCAAGCAGTCCCCAAGTTAGACCCCAGTTTGATTTAAAATGAAAAAAGTCAGTAAGTAGTTTTAGAGACATTTTTTCCCCTTAAAGATGAGTTCTTTGTTCTCTAGTTATTTTCTATCAAATTATCGAGAAGTGTTCCAATTGTCAATGTGTAATTATATAGAGTTCATTATAAACATTACCCGAATTACATGGATAAGAATAATGTCAATTGCAGTATAGAAAACTGAACAAGTTTAAAATAATGGATCCTGTCATTTAATTATTATTTTCCTAATGCCCTCAGGTTCCCTCAAGAACTTGTTAGTTCTTCAGTAACCTGACTCATTTATTAAGCACTGTGATCGGGCTGGCCAGCCCCGCACTGAACAGGGGGGCGGAGATCCCGCCTATTGGGTGGAATACGCCCCTCCCCCGCAGCTGGGCATGCTCGCAGTGCAGCCCCGGTATAAAAGGCTGCCGGGCTGCTCAGTTGGGGCTGGCTGCGGGAGGGGAAGGAGCTCCTCTCCAGGCACCAGAGCCACAACCGCAGCAGCTCAACCAAGAGGTGCTGGACCCGTTACCCCTGCCGCTATTGTCTCCGGGACTAGCCAGACTGCAATGCCGGCCGCGCTGCGCAGCCTCCCTGGAAGCCGTTGCTGCTGTTGCTGGACCCACATCTTCAGGTGGGACTGCTGTCAGACCGGGTGAGGGGGTAGAAAGCAACCCAGGGTGGGGGCCAGAAAAAGGCCCAGCGGGCTCAGCGAGTTTCGGGGAGGACGTGGCGCTGGGCCAGTAGTGGGAACCACCCACCACTGATAGGGCCCTGGGTTGGGGCCCAGTGGAGAGGGAGGGCCCAGGCCTCCCTACCCCTTTCTCCCAAATCCCAGATGACGAGGGGATCCATTTAAAGGACTAGGTTGCGGGGCCTGCGTTTAAAAAACTAGGCCCCTGGGCCTGCATTGAAGGGACTAGGCCTTCAGGCCTGCGTTGAAAGGACTAGGCCTTTGGGCCTGCATTTAAAGGGACCAGACCTTGGGGAGAAGAGGGCGGGGGCTGGTGAGCCCACCAGAAGCACCATGTAGGAAAGTTGTGACTGCTGGGTTCCCTCACCTCTCCTTTACCTCTACCTCACCACCATTCCCCAACTCCATTCCCCCATCCCCCAACTCTCTGCCCTGCCTCTCCCCTCCCTGCCTCGCCTCTTTCCACCCCTCTCTGCAGCATGCCATGTCCTTACTTCCTCCTCTCCCTCCTGGAACCTGGAACCCTCCTGTTTAGTTTGGAAAAGAGAAGATTAAGAGGGGACATGATAGAGGTTTTCAGGTATCTTAAAGGGTGTCACAAGGTGGAGGAAGAAAAATTGTTCTCCTTGGTCTTGGAGGATAGAAGAAGAAGCAATGGACTCAAACTGCAGCAAAGGAGATTTAGGTTGGACATTAGGAAAAAGTTCCTAACTGTCAGGGTGGTTAAACACTGGAATTAGTTGCCTAGAGGTTGTGGAATCTCCATCTCTCAAGATATTTAAGAGTAGGTTAGATAAATGTCTATCAGTGATGGTCTAGACAGTACTGTGTCCTGCCATGAGGCCCCTTCCAGTGACCTCTCAAGGCCCCTTCCAGTCTTAGTATTCTATGATTCTATATACATATTATATACAAAAGCTAGACAAGCTTAATCTAGTTATTGTTCAGTAACAATAATATCTTAGCTTTAATGACTGGTATTGGATAGTGCTGACTGGAAAAAATGGCTAATTGTTCTGACAACTGGGGTGAGGCATCTAGCATGTGTGGCACGGCTGGTAGGAGTGGCGGCAGGCGTGGAGTGGTGGCAAGCGACCAATGGCATGGCGCGTCTGGTAGGAGCGGCAGCAGGTGACCAGCGGCATGGCATGGCTGGTAGGAGTGGTGGCAGGCGACCAGTGGCGTGGTGCAGCTGGTAAGAGCGGTGGCAGGTGACCAGCGGAGTGTCCAGTGGAATGGGACGAGAGCTGGTGGAGTGTGGCAAGGTGACTCACGTTAAAGACTGCAGCAGACCCCACAGAGAGGTAGGGCAGTCGGCCTCAGACCATGTAAGGTGGCCCTATCTATCCCCCCGCCCCCATTTCTACCCCGGTTGGGAGGTAAAACCCTGGAGGTGAACTTTTGGACCTTGGGTGGCACTGACCAGTGACAGAGACTTTTGGGGTGTCGGACTTTGGAACTTTGGGTGATTCTTGGCTGGGGGGCGGAGGGCTTAACTCATGTTTGGGCTATGAACTCTGTTTGTGGTATTTTCCCAAGTTAATACCATATGACTTCTCTCTCTCTGTTTCATTAAATGTCTCTTTCCTACACTCAGACTCTGTGCTTGCGAGTGGGAAAGCATTGCCTCTCAGAGGCACCCGGGGTGTATGAATTTCCCAGGTTACTGGGAGGAGCTCGAGCCGGTTCTGTGTGAGATGGACCCCTAGATATTGAACCCGGACCTGGTTGCTGCCAGGTCTACCCAGCAGAAGGGTTACACATGTAGTCTCAAACTTCTTGGGGGCAGGAAACTTTGGTACTGCATGTTTTCCCTGCATGTTTCTCAGATCCCGAACCCAGGAACCCTCCTTCTTCCATGGAGGAGGAAGCTGAGTCAGAGGCTGAGTGCCTTTTGGAGTTTTGTACTTTTTCTCTTTTTGGTCTTGCTGGGATTTTTTAAAAACTTTTTAAAATGCTCAGACTTCCCAAAATATTGCCAACAATGTTAAAACAAAGAGGAACTAAGCAAAGAGCCTTTTCCCACTTCCATGGAGGCAGACCTGGTGGCAAGTGGGAGAAGGAGGCATAGCTAGCATGAGCCACATTGCACCTTTGGACTTCATCTGAATGCAGCAGAGAGGGGAAAAAAGAAGTTTATGCAAAGCAATTTTATGGGAAATACTGGGCTGCAATAAGGGGAAACTTCCTGCCTACTCTGGGGAAAGGAAAAATGCAGTCTGTGTCACAAAGTATTTTCACAGCACAGGCGGGAGTTGACTGAATGCCACTTAGACCCAAAACATCACAAATGGAGAAAATCACCTCGTTTTCTCAATCCTAGAATTGTAGGACTGGCAGGGACCTCAAGAGAGCTGCTAGTCCCTCCCCCTGCCCTCACAGCAGAACTGTTATCTGGACCACTCCTGATAGTTGTCTATTTAATCCACTCTTTAAAATATCCAATGGCACAGATCCCACAGTCTCTCTAGACAGTATATTCCAGTGCTTAACTACCCTGAGACTCATTTTTCCCTAATTTCCAACCTAAACCATCCTTGCAGCAATCCTCAGAGGTAATTGACTGAAGAATAATGGGAGTCAGCATCTTTTGGGAAGCTAATTTTTGATCTGTTGAGTTGGAAGACATTTTATATCAATAATAAAAATGATAAAAAACAAGTAGTCATCAGTTCTCTGAAACAGGAAGGTATGACTTGAATAAGCCTTAAATGCAATAACAATGCCAAAAAGAGTGAGTGTGAGAGAGAGAAAGAGAGAGAGATTGTCTGTATGCTCAAGGGAGGAACTAATAGGGGAAGTGGAGGTGACAACCTGGGAAGCAGTGATCATGAGATGGTAGATTTCAGGATCCTGATCAAAGGAAGAAAAGAGAGTAGTAAAATACACACCTTGGACTTCAAAAAAGCAGATTTTGACTCCCTCAGAGATCTGATGGGAAGAATCCCCTGGGATGTTAACATGAAGGGGAAAGGAGTCCAGGACAGCTGGTGGTATTTTAAAGAAGCCTTATTGAAGGCACAGAAAGAAACCATCCCGATGCATAGCAAGAGAGGCAAACATGGTAGGAGACCGGACTGGCTTACAGGGGAAATCCTTGGTGAACTTAAGCACAAAAAGGAAGCTTACAAAGAGTGGAAACTTGGACAAATGACCAGGGAGGAGTTTAAAGGTATAGCTCGAGAATGCCGGGGGTTATCAGGAAGGCGAAAGCGCAAATGGAATTGCGACTGGCTAAGGATGTGAAGGATAACAAGAAAGGTTTCTACAGGCATGTTAACAAGAAGAAGGTGATCAGAGAGGGTGTGCGGCCCCTAATGGATGAAGGAGGTAACCTAGTGACAGATGATGTGGGGAAAGCTGAAGTACTCAATGCTTTCTTTGCCTCTGTATTCACAGACAAGGTCGGCTCCTGGACTTCTGCGCCAAGTGACGCAAGATGGGATGAAGATGGACAGCCCGTGGTGGGTAAAGAACAGGTTAGGAACTATTTAGAAAAGCTAAACGTACATAAATCCATGGGTCCAGACTTAGTGCATCCGAGGGTACTGAGGGAGTTGGCAAATGTCATTGTGGAGCCTTTGGCTATTATCTTTGAAAAGTCGTGGCGATCGGGAGAAATCCCGGATGACTGGAAAAAGGCAAATGTAGTGCCCATCTTCAAAAAAGGGAAGAAGGATGATCCAGAGAACTATAGGCCGGTCAGTCTTACCTTGGTTCCTGGAAAAATCATGGAAGGGATTCTTAAGGAATCCATATTGAGGCACTTGGATGAGAGGAAAGTGATTAGGAATAGTCAGCATGGATTCACAAAGGGCAAGTCGTGCCTGACCAATCTGATTAGCTTCTATGATGAGGTAACTGGCTCGGTGGATATGGGGAAGTCAGTGGATGTTATATACCTTGACTTTAGCAAGGCTTTTGATATGGTCTCCCACAATATTCTTGCCAGCAAGTTAAGGGATTGTGGATTGGATAAATGGACGGTAAGATGGATAGAAAGATGGCTAGAAGGCCGGGCCCAGCGGGTAGTGATCAATGGCTCGATGTCAGGATGGTGGTCGGTTTCTAGTGGAGTGCCCCAAGGTTCGGTTCTAGGACCGGTTTTTTTCAATATCTTTATTAATGATCTGGATGAGGGGATGGATTGCACCCTCAGCAAGTTTGCGGATAACACTAAGCTGCGGGGAGAGGTAGATACGCTTAGGGCAGAGATAGGGTACAGAATGACTTAGACAAATTGGAGGATTGGGCCACAAGAAATCTGATGAGGTTCAACAAGGACAAGTGTAGAGTCCTGCACTTGGGACGGAAGAATCCCAAGCATAGTTACAAGCTGGGGACCAACCGGTTAAGTAGTAGTTCTGCAGAAAAAGACCTGGGGGTTACAGTGGATGAGAAGCTAGATATGAGTCAACAGTGTGCCCTTATAGCCGAGAAGGCTAATGGCATATTAGGTTGCATTAAGAGGAGCACTGCCAGCAGATCCAGAGATGTCATCATTCCCCTTTATTCGGCTTTGGTGAGGCCGCATCTGGAGTATTGTGTCCAGTTCTGGGCCCCCCCACTACAAAAAGGATGTGGACGCATTGGAGAGGGTCCAGCGGAGGGCAACCAAAATGATTAGGGGGCTGGAGCATATGACTTATGAGGAGAGGCTGAGGGACTTGGGTCTGTTTAGTCTGCAGAAGCGAAGAGTGAGGGGGGATTTGATAGCAGCCTTCAACTTCCTGAAAGGAAGGTTCCAAAGAGGATGGAGAGAGGCTGTTCTCAGTAGTGACAGATGGCAGAACAAGGAGCAGTGGTCTCAAGTAGTGGTGGGAGAGGTCCAGGTTGGATATTAGGAAAAACTATTTCACTAGGAGGGTAGTGAAGCATTGGAATGGGTTACCTAGGAAAGTAGTGGAGTCTCCATCCCTAGAGGTGTTTAAGTCTCGGCTTGACAAAGCCCTGGCCGGGTTGATTTAGTTGGAATTGGTCCTGCCTAGAGCAGGGGGCTGGACTTGATGACCTTCTGAGGTCTCTTTCAGTTCTATGATGCTATGATTCTAAGGTGCTGGCATACATTAAGCATCTGAAGGAATACCCTGAAATTTGGTGTAACCATAGGACTAGAAGTTAAGCAAAAGCTAAAATCCCTGCAAATAAGAAGCTCAGTGAACCAGCTGTGAAGGCAAAAAATAAATGTGCTCATTATTCCAGCTCCATAGAGCCATATTCTTGGGTTATATGAAATTGTACACAAGACTCAAGGGTATTCTAGAGAGTTCAAACTTTTGAACCATTTCTCTTGAGATCTGTCCAGGATGAACACATTGGGTGGGAATGGGTATATAAAGTTCCATAGCCTCATATTATCAGTTTTTATTGATCCAACAAAACAATCTCTGAAAAAGCTAAACTCCAGACTGTGCGTTATGGGGTTACTATAGGTATAAAAAGAATGCTGCAATGGGAAATATTAAGAAGTTAAATGTCTTATTTCAATATAATTTTCCATTGATCTTGACTGTTGAAGAATGAACATTTTAATAGATATTTACACTTTGGCATTACAAAGAAGCACATAATTAAAACGTATACATACATTCCTATATTTATTATTTGCTTCTGCTTATTTGTGATACCTTGGTACATACATATGTATCCATAGGCATATATATATATATACACACACACACACACACACACACGGAGAGAGAGAGAGAGAGAGAGAGAGAGAGAGAGAGAGAGAGAGAAGGCATAAAAAAAACTAATGAGAAAAACACATCCCTGAAAAAGTAGAAAGGATAAACAATAAATAATACTTAAGACTATACTCAAAAAGAGGCAGTGTATAAAAAGTGACTGTTTTAGTTAAACTGAAACTCATTTTAAGGCACCGTGGAAAAGCTTCAGTTTTGTCTTGGGTGTCCTGCACTTCTAGGTGGCTAAGGTGTGCCACAGAGTGATCCTAGATGCACTCTTTCTTGAGGCAAGGGTCATAGCCTACTGAGCCACCTTCATCATAGGCTAGTCATTGGGTTTGGTGTGAGAACACTCCTTAGGTCTCCGTCTTCCCTCTCAGGGAATGTCTCTGTGGTGCTGTAAGGATGATTGGAGGGAACCTGGACCGACCCTCTGCTCCAGCCCAGGAACCCTAATGGCAGCAGCAACAGGTAGTTTTTCCTTTATTACCAGCGCTATATCCCTGCCTTGGGCCACTTTCCCAAACAGTCCTTTCCAGCACCTTACTCCTAGTACCTGACCACTTTTGTCCTCCAGCTCTCCCACAGCATACCACATTACTCAGCTCCTCACAAACCACCCCACTGAAGTGGAGACTTTTAAACTAGTACCATCAGGTTCTTAATAGGCTGCAGGTGTTCTGATTAGCCTGTCCCTCTTAATTGCTTCTAAAAAGTTCTTAATTGGCTCCAGATGTCTTATGGTATCTGCATGATTAAATTGGTTCTAGTACATTCCTGATTGCTCTGGAACAGTCCTTCCCTGGTCACTCAGGGAACAGAAAACTATTCATCCAGTGGCCAGTATACTTTCCTTCTATCAGACTACTTCAGACAAATGGTCTAGGTGTCTCACAGTACACTATGGCTGCGTCTAGACTGGCAAGTTTTTCCGCAAAAGCAGCCGCTTTTGTGGAAAAACTTGCCAGCTGTCTACACTGGCCGTTTGAATTTTCGCAAGAACACTGATGATCTAATGTAAGATTGTCAGTGTTCTTGCGCAAATATTATGCTGCTCCCACTCGGGAAAAAGCCCTCTTGCACAAATGCTTTTGCGCAAGAGGGCCAGTGTAGACAGCTAAAAACTGTTTTGAGCAAAAAAGCCCCGATGGCAAAAATGGCGATTGGGGCTTTCTTGCGCAAAACCGTGTCTAGATTGGCACGGACGCTTTTCCGCTAAAAGTGCTTTTGCGGAAAAGCGTCCGTGCCAATTTAGATGCTCTTTTCCGCAAATGCTTTTAATGGAAAAACTTTTCTGTTAAAAGCATTTGCAGAAAATCATGACAGTCTATATGTAGCCTATGTCAAAATAACTTCAATGAGCTCTTCTATATTATCAAATAGACTATCTGTACATATATATCCCATATCTCATGTATAGTTTTGTATACATATTTATATAAAATGTTCTTTTGTGTATATTCATACAATATAAATGTAATTCTGTGTGTGTGTGTGTGTATTTATATATATATATATATATATATATATATATATATATATATATATATATATATAAATACACATAAATATATATAAATATATATATACACATGCATTGGTATACTAAAAATGATGTCAGATGTGGGATATGTGCATGTACACATAGAAACAGTCTATTTGATCTCACACACACACACACACACATATATATAATTTTTGATATACCATACCCTCACAGATATCCTTGGCAGATATGGGATGAAGAATCGTCTTTACACACACTTTCACTAAGACATAGATATCACTTTGCCTGAAATAATCTGGACTGTTTACCTCTTCTTACAAAGAAGAAAACTTTTCAACTAAGTTTTTCAATCTCAGCTTCGAATTATTTAAACCTAAATTATGTTGTCACACATGCCCCCACCTCCTAATTAACATGCACTCTAGTTACTAATGGTGATGCCTAACTAAAGAAGACCAAAGAACCCCCTCTAAAGATGTTCTGGTGGGAGAGTGACATCGCAACAGAATTTACAATTATTTACCCAAATAGACTTTAGATGGATCCTTTATGCTAATACTACAGACAGCCTGGTGGAGTGTGTGAAGGCTCTTTTTCTGCCCAGATAGTAAGAAAGAGTCTGACCATATCAATTTTGCACAATTTGTTTTTCCCATGGTTGAAAAGGAGCCTGGGAAAGAAAAATGGAACTTTAATTGTCTGAGCTAGATGAAAATGAACTAGATGAAACTAGCCTGGACTAGATGAAAATCTGAGACAACCTTTGAAAAATCTTTCGGTGAGGTATAAGGGGCATTTTGTCATTTTGGAACACTGTAAGGAGGGTCAGCCATGAGGTCCTGAATCTCCCTTACCCTTCAAGATGATCGTATAGCTACTAGAAGGGCCACTGTCATAAACAGATGACATAAAGCAGGCACGGGCAATAAGCAGACTGTGGGGTAGATGTGGTCCATCAGAGTTAGCCCCTGGCAGGCTACTGTGAGTTTTTCCACACAGCTTTGGCATGACTCATCTGATGGCAAGCTGTCTGATTCCAACCAACAAAGGTAGTTGGAGTGATGCAGCATTCAAAAGTGCCAGAATAACCACCAGATCTGTGGTTTACTTCCAGTGGGTCGCTGGTTGATATGACTGAAGAACTGAGATGATTAATCTCACTCTCCTTTCCTTCCAGGGATTGAATCTCTGGGGAGAATGCTCAATAGCTGTTAAGCATTCACATTCTTGAAAAGACTTTCAAATGCAGTGTCCCTGGGTGAATTAGGACCTTCCATGGGCAGATGCTTCTCTTCTTTCCATGACTCTCAGATGTGGGATTTCATCAGCCACCTGCTCTCATATTTTCCTTTCAAAGATGCTCCTTTTGTCATAAAGGTTCCTTCTTTTTCTTAGTAAAATTTCCTTACAGAAAAAAGGCCTAACATCTCGTTTTTCCAGCCCATATCCAAGCACACTTAATAGGTAACTACAAGCCCACTGGAACTCTACAAAGCTCTTCTAACAGCTTTTCCTTTGGGAGCTCCTCTTCCCTTCAGATGAGTGAGTGATAGGATTAAGTAATATCAGGGGCTATGTCTAGACTGCAAGCCTCTTTCAAAAGAGGCTTTTTCGAAAGTATCTTTCAAAAAAGCCTCTTTCGAAAAAGAGCATCTAGACTGCAAGCAGTACTTTCAAAAAAGCAAGCCGCTTTTTCGAAAGAAAGCAGCGAGTGAGTCTGGATGCTCTCTTTCTAAAAAGCCCTGTTGGCATTCAAGAATGCCTTTTTTCGAAAGAGCACTTTCGAAAAAAGGCTTTCTTCGTCGTGAAATGAGGTTTACCGCCGTCGAAAGAAAAGCTGCGTTCTTTTGATTTAATTTCGAAAGAACACGGCTGCAGTCTAGACGCAGGTGAAGTTTTTTCGAAAAAGGCTACTTTTTTCGAAAAAACCCCTGAGTCTGGACACAGCCAGGATGTATTAATTCCACCCAGAAAAGTCACTCATAAAGACTTTGGGCCACTCTCTTGAATGGTTAACCAGAACAGTCACGTTTCTTGATATTAGAAACTTGGCACCACCTATGCATGCAGATTATTTTTCAAGTTCACACCAACAAGTGAAGATGGGAATTCTAGCACTGATAGTTTGTGGTGTGCAAATTTACCACAGGAGACTTCTATCCAATCTTGGACCTAATCTCCAAATCTGTTATAAGAAGTTCTATGTGGAAGCTTCATCTGTACTTCATGCAGTCTCTATTGAATGATTTTCATTGCTTATTGACTCTGAAAAGAGTTTTGCCTTCTAAGCTCATTCATTCATCTTCTTTGTGTTTTTAGTCTGGCTATTGATGGGCTGGAACAGCTCCAACTTTTCTGATCACCTTTTTCTGTATTCCTTAATTTCAGGATATTAATTTTTCCTTTCTACTATAGGATCACAAATGTGACTCTTCTGTTACTATTTTTCTTTTAAACTCCAAAATACATAAGTCAGTAGTTGTCAGTTCTCTTGTATGTACAACTGGCATATTTGCCCAATATTGATCGGTTCCTTAACTCAATTATTTTTAAAAAAATAAATGGAAAATTCTTACCAGGGCTGCTTGCTCTTCCCCTTCCTATCCTGTCAAGGAGCAAGAGTAAAGGGCAGCACAGCTCCCCAGCCATAATGAGGAATGCAGCAAACGGTGCACTTTTCCCTCACTCCCTGAATCAGGGGAAGAGCCAGCAATGTTCTCATATGAATCTGGGGTGGGGGAGACCTTCAGCCTCCCCCATCCTCCCTAAAGGGTACCTTGGGAGTGTGAGGTTTGGGGCTGGAGTAGTTATAGACAGGGAAGCATGTTCGCAGCCAGCCCCTTTCACCTGCATGGTGATTCTGTCTTTTTCTATATGGTTTTCTGAGAAGCAATGCCATTCTAGGCATACTGCATTTTTTCTGGCACAACCAAATCCTTACCTTTAAGTTATAATAACAGGAAGCTGCCTACCAAATGTGAAGGTCCTTACCATTTAGTCAATGTTCTTGAAACAACAGACAAACTATCAAATATATAGTAGATGATTGTGTAAAGTTCTTTGATACCTGCCTCCCATTATTATTATTTACCTTCCATGCAAATCTACTTTTTAATATTACAGTCTTCCACTAAGCTAGTCAAACTAATTGCAGAGCACATATCTCCTTCACTTTTGTTCCTCATGTTGTGGTTTCTACTTACCTTACAACCCTCTACCCATATTTATCATTCTCTCCATTATCCCTCTACTCATATTTATCATTCTCTTAGATATCCCTTCTTTCTGGTTCTTCCCTTTCCCATGTTTAATTCCTTCTCCCACAGATCTTTCCTCCCCTCTTTTCCTTTTTCTTTCCCACTACTTTTCTTTCTTCCTTCTCTTAGATCCCGCTCTGTTTTACTTCTTCCCACTGCTATCCTCTCTCCCCCTTATTTTCTTCTCTCTCTTCTTTCTGCCTTTTTCTCCCTGGTTCCTTTGGTTTCTTTACCCATCCTATTTTCTTCCCCCATTTGTCTTTCATGCTGTTCCTTCCCCATTTCTCTTACCTTCTCTGCTTCCATTTCCTCTCTTAGGGTATGTCTACACTACAAAGTTAATTCGAACTAATGGACGTTAGTTCGAATTAACTTTGATAGGTGCTACACTAGCGCTCCGCTAGTTGGAACTTAATTCGAACTAGCGGAGCGCTTAGTTCGAACTAGGTAAACCTCATTCTACGAGGACTAAGCCTAGTTCAAACTTACTAGTTCAAATTAAGGGGTGTGTAGCCCCTTAATTCGAACTAGTGGGAGGCTAGCCCTCCCCAGCTTTCCCTGGTGGCCACTCTGGCCAACACCAGGGAAACTCGTATGCCCCCCTCCCAGCCCCGGACCCCTTAAAGGGGCACGGGCTGGCTACGGTGCCCGTGCCAGGTGCAAGCCTGCCAGCACCCAGCTAGCAGACCCTGCACCTGGCACGGCTCGAGCCAGCCACCTGATGCCCCCCACCCTCCCCCTCTTCCCGGGACCAGGCTGGCGGCTCCCAGGAGCTTGCCTGGGACCGCAAGAGGCGGGCACCCACCTGGTCTAGTGCAGACATCGTGGACCTCGTCCACGACCTCAGCACTAGGCACAGGAAAGTGGCCAGCTAGGGCAGGAGAGCTGCCAGCCTGGCCACCCAGGAGCAGGTGTGCATGAAAATCAAGGGGGTCCACTGAGACCCCAACCCTGAGCCCTGAGCTTACAATGGCCGTACTGGGTCAGACCAAAGGTCCATCTAGCCCAGTAGCCTGTCTGCCGACAGCGGCCAACCCTAGGGACCCTGGAGGGGATGGACCGAAGACAGTGACCAAGCCATTTGTCTTGTGCCATCCCTCTCCAGTCTTCCAAAAACTTTGGGCAGGGACACCACTCTAACCCCCTGGCTAAGACTACTCCATGGACCCAATCTCCATGACTTGATCTCACTTCCCTTTAAACTCTGTTCTAGTTGTAGCCTTCACATCCTCCTGCAGCAAGGAGTTCCACAGGTTGACTATTTGCTTTGTGAAAAAGAACTTTCTGTTGTTAGTTTGAAGCCTGCTACCTATTCATTTCATTTGGTGTCCTCTAGTCCTTCTATTATGGGAACTAATGAAGAACTTTTCTTGATGCACCCTCTCCACACCACTCATGCTTTTATAGACCTCTATCATATCCCCCCTCAGTATCCTCTTTTCTAAGCCAAGAAGTCCCAGTCTCTTTAGCCTCTCTTCATATGGGATCTGTTCCAAACCCCTGATCTTTTTAGTTGCCCTCCCCTCTCCCAGCCTCTCTCTTCTCCTCTCCCACCTCCTTTTCCCAGTCTCCCCGAGTTTTGTTAAATAAAGAGAGTTTCTATTTTTGAAAACACGTGTCCTTTATTTTGTACATCAGAAAGGAGGGCTAAGGAGGGGTAAGTGGAAGGAGGTGAGGGAGGAATGGGGTACGAGCCCCCGATGGGGAGGACTGGGGTGGCTCTGCGGGCTCCTCAGGCTGGAAGCTCTCCTGCAGACCTCCCCCTGCGGATGGCAGCCTGCGGCAAGTGCAGCCGGGCTGATGGCCGAGTGCTGTGATGTGCCGAGTGTGGGTAGTCCGAGCAATCCAAGCTAGGACTGCTTTGCTGTCCCTCATCGAATTAGACAAGCGAGTGGGGAACCCCTGAAAACTGTCTGTCCGGGGTGGGGGTCGGGTCCCTTTAAGCACAGCCCTCGGCTAGCCTGAGACAGCAGCTCCACGCTCTAAGTCCTAATCTGATGCCCTGCCGGCACTGCTTCCAGCCATCCTTAACCTCGATTCAGGGTCCACTCAATGTGGACATGCTAGTTCGAATTTGCAAAATGCTAATTCGAACTAGTTTTTAGGTTTATATGCACTAGTTCGAATTAGCTTAATTCGAATTAACTAATTCGAATTAAGTTAGTTCGAATTAGTGCTGTAGTGTAGACATACCCTTACTCTGGGTATGTCTAAACTACACCCCTCTGTCAGCAGAGGGATGTAAATTAGATGTATTGAAAGTGCAAACGAAGCCGGGATTTAAATATCCTGCGCTTCATTTGCATCATGGCGGCCACCACTTTTTTTCAAAATAGGACTTTTTGAAAAACCCCAGCAGTTTAGACGGGGCATTTTCGACAGAAATGCCCTGTTTTGAAAGATCCTGTACTCCTCAAAGTGAGGATCTTTTGAAACAGGGCATATCTGTTGAAAATGCCCCGTCTAACCTGCTGGGTTTTTTTAAAAAGGCCTGTTTCAAAAAAAAGCAGCAGCTGCCATTATGCAAATGATGCATGGGGTATTTAAATCCTGGCTTCATTTGCACTTTCGATACATCTAATTTACATCCCTCTGCTGACAGAGGGGTGTAGTTTAGACACACTCTCTGTTTCCTTGATCCTTTGATGGCTTCTCCCAGGATAGTTAAGGGCAGCTCAGAAGTTCAGTCAGTAAGGAGGAAAATGCTTTTGCTCTTAAAATATAGTATCACCAATGGTACTCTCCCCCAGCTGACTTACCCCAGTGTTACCAGCAGATATCAGGGCAACCTATGTTGCTAGATTGTAAAAGTGATATACTGTGTATATGTGTACACATCTATGTGCTTCTGTTTGGCTGTTCTGTGGGCTTGTCTGAGATATGAGCTCCTTTCAGCTATGCCTTCTCTTAAAGCCATTTTCTCATCTCAATGTTCCACAATCATATAACATCATAGCTTTCGATGAGGGCTACTGAAATTGCTGAGTTGCCTATATGTTTGTTATGGTTTAACCACTAAGTATTTTTGTGAACATATATGTGACACACAATGAGGCCATTTCTTAATTCTTAATTTGGATTACACTATAGCATTATACAACGTTTGTATAAAGTTATCAATGCTGGTAATGCCACGGTAAAACTATAATTTAAATAAAAATTGTAATTTTTGTTTCTGAGCAAATATTTTTATATAAGAAATATGCTTTCCGCGAGCATGTTTTTCTCTCTTTCACTCACAGAAATTACCGCAGTGGGGTTGGTTGGTTTGTTATTTTCAAATTCTGCTGCTGTGGCAGCTTCCTTTGGGTGTGGGCTCTTATTCTTCATTTTGTGGGTAATTCCAGGTGGTATTGGAGTCAGATCTGATTTCTTTCTGGATAGAAAGAAAAGTCAGTGGTCAGATTAAAGTCTCATTTGGAAGATGTATTTATATCTTATACCAGTGTAAACTGTGCAAATTATTAATTTAATTGACATTTTATTAGCCAAACAAGAAATATAAAATGTCAATTTGAAATAAAATGATTCGTGGAATATCCTTAGTTAATTTGACATGTTGTACTACTGTATAGCATAGTCAAAGCTTTACACACATGTAATTAGTTTAGAAATTCTTTAGGGGAGAGACAGTGACTATTTAAGCTTTTGTACAGCAGGTCCTCACACAGCAGAGTCTCAGTTTTGACTTGGCATTTGTGTGCTAGTGTTATATATGCCTATGTAATGTACACAACAAGGGTATGTCTACACTACCCCGCTAGTTCGAACTAGCGGGGTAATGTATGCATACCGCACTTGCTAATGAAGCCCGGGATTTGAATTTCCCGGGCTTCATTAGCATAAGCGGGGAGCCGCCATTTTTAAATCCCCGCTGCTTCAAACCCCGTGCAGCGCGGCTACACGGGGCTCGAACTAGGTAGTTCGGACTAGGTTCCTATTCCGAACTACCGTTACTCCTCGTGAAATGAGGTGTACCGGTAGTTCGGAATAGGCACCCTAGTCCGAACTACCTAGTTCGAGCCCCGTGTAGCCGCGCTGCACGGGGTTCGAAGCAGCGGGGATTTAAAAATGGCGGCTCCCCGCTTATGCTAATGAAGCCCGGGAAATTCAAATCCCGGGCTTCATTAGCAAGTGCGGTATGCATACATTACCCCGCTAGTTCGAACTAGCGGGGTAGTGTAGACATACCCAAATGTAGTAAGTAGAATGAAGTAAGTAAGCACGCCAGCAGTACAACTTTGCTTACTCCACTTCATGGTTGTTGCTAGAAAGCTACAGCATGTTTACCTTACTGGTATGAAAAAGTGTCTGTTCTGATAGCTGACTTGTTTCTCTTCCCTGCCTGGATGGGGCTAAAGAGAATATATCACTACAACACTATATTCTACAGGGCTAGGGCAAGATGAAAGAGGAACAGTTTTAGTTGTAACACATTCAGGCTATGTCTAAACTACTATTCTCTTCCACAAGAGGAAATGCAAATGGAGCTCTCATTTGCATGTGTTGTGCTCTCATTTGCATTTCCTCTTCCTTTCCCTTTTGTGCAAGAGGTTTTTGCACAAAAAAGCGCTGTGTACATGGCACCTTTTTGCACAAAAACCCCCTTTTATGCAAGAGCTGTTCTTCCTCAAAAAAATAAATACCATCTGTCTATTTTTTTACACAGTGACCAAAATAATTTCTGTGAATGTTTAAAGCAACAAAAAAGAAAAAGTTGATTTATTAAGAAAAAAAGTTTGCGTTATTAAAATCCAAGAAGAAAAAAATAAAAAAGAGCTGAAAGTGAAGTTCTGAAACACCATAAGATACTAACGAACACAAATAAAGCTTTAAAAAGATATACGAAAAGCTGCTGCACATAAGATAACAACTTGCTAGAACAAACTATTAATATTCTGAACTAACTGATAAAAGAAACCTTGATATCTTTGTTATGAACTGAGTGCTGAAGATTGCGGGCAGAATTTGTACAGATAGTAGGAGTGCCATGGACAGTGAGTGGTTCAGACTAACAACTGAAATTTCCTCAAGGAACTGCTTCCTAAATCCATACATCTCTATGGGTATGTCTACACTAGCTCGTTAGTTCGAGCTAGGCAGGCAAATGAGGGCAACCGGAGTTGCAAATGAAGCCTGAGATTTAAATATCCCGGGCTTCATTTGCAATTTCCTGGGCACTGCCATTTTTAAATACCCCTTAGTCTGAACTCCGTGCCCACGGCTACATGCGGCACGGAGTAGTTAATTCGAATTAGGATCTCAACTAAGGCTATGTCTTCACTGCGTGTTATTCCATCAGAACATACGCTTAGTATAAGTCATGCTCTGATCAGTATATTTTCTGCCATTTCGTTTTGCGCAAGGGGTTTTTGCACAAAAAGAATCAGTGTGGACAGGGAAGATCCCTTATTTCTACTTTCAAGTATTCCAGAAAAGGGCTTATTTTCCGCAAGATCCCATCTAGACTGGCGCTTTTCTCCAGCAAAACCCCGAGCCGGAAAAAAGCGGCAGCCATGTTCATGCAAATGCCGCGGGGGATATTTAAATCTCCCGTGGAATTTGCAATTCCGAAGTGTCTCATTAGCATCCCTTTTACGGAAAAGGGTGCCAGTGTAGACACAGCCCTTAGGTTTCCAGAAAGCCTTTGACAAGGTCCCTTACTGAAGGCTCTTAAGTAAAGTAAGTTGTCAGGGAATAAGAGGTAAGGTCCTCTCATGGATTGATAACTGGTTAAATGTCCAGAAAAAAAAGGGTAGGAATAAATGGTAAGTTTTCAGAATGGAGACAGGTATGTAGTGATGTCTCCCAAGGTCTGTACTGGGACCAATCCTATTCAACCTATTTATAAATGATCTGGAGAAAGGGATAAACAGTGATGTGTCAAATTTTGCACATGATACAAAACAGCTCAAGATAGTTAAGACCAAAGCAGACTATGAAGAGTTTCAAGAAGATCTCATCAAATTATATAATTGGGCAAGAAAATGACAAATGAAATTTAATGTTGATACATTTAAAATAATGCATATTGGAAAAATAATTCCAACTATACATATAAATATGATGGGGATTAATTTATCTACAACTACTCAAGTGAGAGATTTTGGAGTCATTGTGGATAGTTCTCTGAAAACATCTACTCAGTGTGCAGCAGCAGTTAAAAAAGCAAACAGAATGTTAGCAATAATTAACATTTAAAAGGGATAGAGAATAAGACAGAGAATATCTTATTGCCTCTCTATAAAACCATGGTATGCCCACATCTTGAATACTACATACAGATGTGGTTGCTTCATCTCAAAAAGATATATTGGCATTGGAAAAGGTTCAGAAAAGGGTATAAAAATGATTAGGGGTTTGGAACAGGTTCCATACGAAGAGAGATTAAAAAGACTGGGACTTTTCATTTTTAAAAAAGAGAAGATTAAGGGGGGATATGATAGAGGTCTATAAAATCATGACTGATGTAGAAAAAGAGAATAAGGTAAAATTATTTACTTGTTCCCATAACATAAGAACTAGGGGTCACCAAATTTAATTAATAGGTAGCAGGTTTAAAATGAACAAAAGGAAGTTTATCTCCATGCAGCACACAGTCAACCTGTGGAACTCCTTGCCAGAGGATGTTGTGAAGAACTGAACTTTAACAGGGTTCAGAAAAGACCTAGACATATTCATGGAGCTTAGGTCCATCAATGGCTATTAGCTAGGATGGGTAGGAATGGTGTCCCTAGCCCCTGTTTGTCAGAGGCTGGATATGGATGGAAGGAGAGGGATCACTTGATGATTACCTGTTCTGTTCACTCCCTCTGGGGTTCTGGCATTGGCCACTGTTGGAAGACAGGATACTGGGCTAGATGGATCTTTGGTCAGACACAGTATGGCCGTTTTTATGTTCTTATGTAATTCAAAATGATCTGGACATACTAGAGAAATGGTCTGAGATAAACAGGATGAAATTTAATAAGGACAAATGCAAAGTACTCCACTTAGGAAAGAACAATCAGTTTTACAGATACAGAACAGGAAGTGATTGACTACGAAGGACCACAGCAGGGATTTAGGGGTCATAGTGGACCACAAGCTAAATATGAGTCAATAGTGTGACACTTGGGAAGAAAAGAAGCAAACATGATTCTGGGATGCATTAACAGGAGTGTTGTGAGCAAGACATGAGAAGTAATTCTTCCACTCTCAATTGGAATATAGTGTCCAGTTCTGGGTGTCACATTTTAAGAAAGATGTGGAAAATTGGAGAAGGTCCAGAGAAGAGCAACAAACATGATCAAAGATCTAGAAAACATGACCTATGAGCAAAGACTGAAAGAATTGGGCTTGTTTAGTTTAGAAAAGACAAGTCTGAGAGGGGACATGATAGTAGTTTTCAAATATCTTAAAGGGTATTAAAAGGAGGAGGGCGAAAAAAATGTTCTCCTTTGCTTCTGATGATAGGACAGGAAGCAGTGGGCTTAAATTTCAGCAATTTAAGTTTCCGAACTGTCAGGGTGGTTAAACACTGCAGTTATTTACCTAAGAAGGCTGTGGAATCTACATCACTGGACAGATTTAAGAACATGTTGGATAGACATCTATCAAGAATGATCTAGACTTGGTCCTGCTGAAGGCAGGGGACTGGACTTGATGATCTCTCAAGGTCCCTTCCAGTTCTATTGTTCCATGATTCTATGCTTTATACTCATACCATGTCTATGATTCAACAAGATACTTAAGCACCTAAATTTAAAATTAGAAGTCCCAGCTATATGCTAAATACCTTGCATAATCGAGAAAATACTATATCAAGTTTTATTTGGCCAAATAATTATCACATTGTCTAAGTGATATAAATTAGAGGAAACAATTAGATAAAGATATTTTATGGTTAAAATATATAAAAAGATTCAGTCATTATACCAATTAATAGAGTGAGAGAGAATTTAAGATGCATAAAACAGGGGTAAAATACCACATTATAAATAGATAGTTATAGGAAGATTCCAGATGGAAGATGCTGGAAGTGAGAGACAACTTGAACTAATATGGTGAGAAGGTTGGGCAAAGAGATATAGGAGGCAGGCCTATGAGAAAAACTGGAATAAGTCAAATAAGATTGTTTACAATGAGGAATATTTGTAAATGGACTCTGAAATAAATAGGAACGAGTGATATTGTGAGAGGAGTAAGGTGATATTAACGTGCAATTTAGTGTTAAAGCATTGTAAAGAGAATGGAGTGTGAAGAGCTGGATATTGGGAAGCGCATGATAAAGAATGGAGAAGTAGTCAGGGCAAGAGGGAATGAAGATGAAAGCAAGATTTCAGCAAAGGTGGACTCCAGTAAGGGCAATGCACAGACAATGATAAAGCAGAGATGTTTAAAGACTTGCGCAGATAAGGAATATTCAGAGTCAAGGTTGATGCCTACATTATGGATAGTGGAAACAAATGGAAGATTAGAACCTGGGAGGAATACAGAATTTATATAACTGTGTATAAGGATGCTTTTCTTGCCAAGATGAACACATGTCTGAAACACTGATCAGAAAAAAAAGCTCAGACAAAGCCACAGATTTATGGTCACCATGAGTAGGAGTCATTAAACATGTGCCAAAATAGGTATCGTTGAATAATACCAGAATAAAAGTAGCATTTGTGATATTTCAGATTAAAGTCAAATGAAAAATTTCCTAGAGCATGTTACAAAATGCAAATAGCTGAGATCTGAACTTGTGGGACAAGGTCATTGGTGTGACACAACCACCAGAGACAGAATGGCTCGCAAGGTTGAATTAGAATTTGGGAATCAAAAAACTCTGCCTGGCTATGGAAGTGGCACAAGAAGATGGAGTGATCTACTGCGTTGAAGTCTGCACTAAACTCAAGAGGAATGAGGTGGGAAAAAAGACAAAGAAGAGGTTAGACAATGATAGATTTTAGAGAGTTCAGTAGTTTGCTGAAAAAAAAAAGGAATTGTTACTTGGTAATGCTGGCTGCAATGTTCTGGACACTGAACCAAATTATATATGGGCAAAAAGATAGGAAGTCATTTTAAAAATATTATATTAGAAAGGGAATGAATTGGTGAATATTTTATTTATCTGTTTAGACTTATAAATTGTATGAATCAATAATATCTCAATTAATGTACAAAATCATCAATAATTGAATAAAGTATAAATATTGGTATCTCCAACCTGTTATTGAATCTGTCTATCTATCTATCTACACACATTTGTGGTTTATACATTTTTCTTCATAATGCTGTTTTTAACTACTTCCATTCACATAAAGTGGTAAACAAGATTGGAGGATATTTTGGAAGCAAATTTGTTAAGAGAATTACTATAAGCATGAGGAAACTATTAGACTGCAGTTTCAGTAGTTTGAAATTCTGATATGCGATTCTTAAATGATGAAACATCCAATAACCTAAATGACCCTGTATAAACACATACATGGAATAAATTATTTCAAATGAAAGCACGAAAGATATTTGTTCAGCTGTGCTAGTGGCTGGAAGGTTAGGAACAAAAGCTATTATTGTTCAGTGTATTTTTTCACAGGAAATAGACAGTGGCAAACATACAGTAGTTCAACACATGAGATCAGAGACACAGTTTTTATAGTAAACCAAAAACAGATGTTGGAAGGGCTCAAGACCTTTACAGAAATTATTAGTTATGTTTGCCTTTGAAAGCAAAGAAAGTGTACAGAGAGTCATGTACCTGATTAAGAAAAAGACGGGTTACAAAAGCTTTAAGAGTATTAACTCATTAAAGTAAAAACTTTGCTATATATGAAATAAAATAATTTAGGTTTTACCCTAAACTTTCTTCAAGCAGTTATTTTTGTCAAACTTGCCATTCCTTATACAACTTCCTTAACAATGTTCAAAATAAAAAATAGATAAACTTTCTGGCCAAACAAAACCAAACACCCCGTACTGTCCCTTCTCCAAGACCCTATCTACTCCATTTCCTCTCCCTCCATTGCTTCCTGTCCCTAACCGTCACTCATTCATTCATTTTCATCGGGCAAGGGAGGGACCCTTTTCAACTGGGTGTTTGGTTGAAAACTGGATACCTAGCAACCCTAAAGTTTTCAAATAAGAAGGCTCCAGATATGTAATCCGTTTTCATATTAATGAGTACTCAGGAAAATAGTTCCAACTTGAACAAGGGTGCAGAAGCAGGCATTAAGAAAATTATTTTTATTTGAAAACTCACATGTATCTTATTTTTGCACATATGCTAATAGGTATACATGGTTTATTCTGAAATAAACAGTACGAGGAGAATGTATTGCACTAAAAACCTGAAAGGTATTAGATTATTAGAGATCCTAGGCAAAGAAGTGAAAGGATACAGTTGGTCACACCTAGAAGAAAAATACGGGGTTAAGTCAAAATTTAGTCTCCATGTGAAACAATTTTAAGGCTGTTGTCCTTTTTCAGAGTACAATATACATTAAATTATATATGAAATGTCTTGCAAATTAAAGGATGTGAAACAAACTTGAGGATGGTTTTAATCAGTAAATTAACTATGGTTGTATGAGTTTATGACTTAGCCTTCCAGGAGCATTCCTACCATCACCAGCTATATAAAAATCGGAACCTTAAATTACCTCTAGTCATGTTCTCAGGGTATACACCCTCTCCGATACCTTAATACTTAAATTTATGTGGAGAGGAGGTTTTTCCAGTTGAGCTTGAGGGAATTTTCCCTATTAGCTCACATTGACTTCAGTCCAACATGTTCCCAAATAAATAAAGGGAATTTCTGTAAATTACAGTTCCCCACAGTCACACTATATGATTGGAATTAAAAATCAGCAACAACAACACTAAAAACAATAACCCCTCCATCCCCCCAAAATTTAGACATGGTCAAAGTGAGTAACTTTGGGTGCATTTTACATTTCTATCATAATGCTTAGAAAATATATATACATTGTAATGGACTATATTGAACTGTCTGCTTAACTGATTACACTTTAGTTATGTAAATATATAAATATTGTAGAGTCTTTAATAATATTCAAGGTCTAAACATCCACAGTGACAAATGTACCATTATTTTATATATTTATACAATTTTATTGCGTTACCATAAATAGCAACATTATATCTTAAAGCTGCATACAGTTAACATTCATTAATGGTGCTCTGGGGTTTGCAAATACCGAGAGCAGAAAGGGATAGATATGTGACACTGGAGTCTCACACCTTTTTTAACCTTGTTTTTATAAACTGACTGTTTAGAACAATGTCTAATGAGCTTTTGTTTGGCCTTCATTAGAGATTGGCCCAAAGAGGAATACCAAATGTAAACATTTCTACATTTTGGGAAAGTATCTGGGGAAGGATTCTGATCCTATATTGTATGCCAACTGTGCTATTTCAGACCACCCTAATTTTAGTGTTATCCTGAGAGTGATCATTTTATATATGGTCCCTATTTTTCCCAGAATTAGAAAGAGGTCTGTTGAATTGGAATTTACATTGGTCCATTGGGGTAGAATGAAATTGACTCCCATTTAATAGTGTATGTGTGTCCCCACAGATCTTCCTGTTCTATTTAAGACTGAACAGATTTTCATTAGGGATTGTTTTAAAAAGTGAGTTAATAAAAAACATGATTAAATGATATAGCAAAAGATTCCCAAGTTATATTAAACTCCATTATTGCACTCTGTCTGTCTCTCTCTCTTTCTCTCTGTCTTTTTCCATATATGGGTAAGTGTGTGTATATTCTTGCACTACTGTGATTTTTATACATCAGATACATATTCCCTAATCTTCATGTGCTAGCAATTTTTTTAAATCTCACATGTAGAACTTTGCACAATTGGACACAGCATTATGGGGTTTGATTGCATTTCTCTGATGGCCAGGGTTTGAGGCAGGGTAGAGTGTATGATAAACCTGTGGTATGCTTTGGTGTACAACAAAGTTTGATTGCTGATTGATTGCTACTGGATGAAGATACAAGTGAATTATGTGAAAAGAACAATGATCTCTATCTAGTTTCTGCTAGATAGATGTGCACATAACAAAAAATGCCACCACAATAAATATTGTATCTTTTTCACATCTTTGCTGGTAGTTTCACAGAAAAGGAGTGGTCATAGAAACTAAGCTACACTCTTATACTTGGAGATGAACCCTTCAGCTCAGGATTAATACAATTTATCTGTGACCATAATCCAACAATGGTGCATAGAATTGTTACTATTTTGTTTTTAAACTTAATAAAAATGACAGAAGAGTTTACATAAGAACATAAGAACGGCCGTACTGGGTCAGACCAAAGGTCCATCTAGCCCAGTATCCTGTCTACCGACAGTGGCCAGCACCAGGTGCCCCAGAGAGTGTGGACCGAAGACAATGATCAAGCGATTTGTCTCCTGCCATCCCTCTCCAGCCTCTGACAGACAGAGGCCAAGGACACCATTTTATCCCCTGGCTAATAGCCTTTTATGGACCTAACCTCCATGAAATTATCTAGCTTCTCTTTAAACTCTATTATAGTCCTAGCCTTCACAGCCTCCTCTGGCAAGGAGTTCCACAGGTTGACTACATGCTGTGTGAAGAACTTTCTTTTATTAGTTTTAAACCTGCTCCCCATTAATTTCATTTGGTGTCCTCTAGTTCTTCTATTTAGGGAACTAATAAATAACTTTTCTTTATCAGCCCTCTCCACACCACTCATGATTTTATATACCTCTATCATATCCCCCTCAGTCTCCTCTTTTCTAAACTGAAAAGTCCCAGTCGCTTTAACCTCTCCTCATATGGGACCCGTTCCAAACCCCTAATCATTTTGGTTGCCCTTTTCTGAACCCTTTCCAAGGCCAACATATCTTTTTTGAGGTGAGGAGACCACATCTGTACACAGAATTCAAGATGTGGGTGTACCATAGTTTTATACAGGGGCAGTAAGATATTCTGGGTCTTATTTTCTATCCCTTTCCTAATAATTCCTAGCATCCTATTTGCCTTTTTGACCGCCGCTGCACACTGTGTAGAGGTTTTCAGAGAACTGTCCACGATAACTCCAAGATCTCTTTCCTGATTTGTCGTAGCCAAATTAGCCCCCATCATACTGTACGTATAGTTGGGGTTATTTTTCCCGATGTGCATTACTTTACACTTATCCACATTAAATTTCATTTGCCATTTTGTTGCCCAATCACTCGGTTTGGTGAGATCTTCTTGGAGTCCCTCACAGTCTGCTTCTGTCTTGACTATCCTAAACTGTTTTGTATCATCTGCAAACTTTACTACCTCACTGCTGACCCCTTTCTCCAGATCATTTATGAATAAGTTGAAAAGGATTGGTCCCAGGACTGACCCTTGGGGTACACCACTAGTTACCCCTCTCCAATCTGAAAATTTACCATTTATTCCTACCCTTTGTTTCCTGTCTTTTAACCAGTTTTCAATCCAAGAAAGGACCTTCCCTCTTATCCCATGGCCATGTAATTTACACAAGAGCCTTTGGTGAGGGACCTTGTCAAAGGCTTTCTGAAAATCCAAGTATACTATATCTACTGAATCCCCCTTGTCCACATGTTTGTTAACCCCTTCAAAGAACTCTAACAGATTAGTAAGACAGGATTTCCCTTTACAGAAACCATGTTGACTTTTGTCCAACAAATTATGTTCTTCTACATGCTTCACAATTTTATTCTTTACTATTGTTTCGACTAATTTGCCCGGTACTGAAGTTAGACTTACCGGTCTGTAATTACCAGGATTGCCTCTAGAGCCCTTTTTAAATATTGGTGTCACGTTGGCTACCTTCCAGTCATTAGGTACGGAAGCCGATTTAAAGGATAGGTTACAAACCACAGATAATAGCTCAGCAATTTCCCATTTGAGTTCTTTTAGAACCCTTGGATGAATGCCATCCGGTCCCGGAGATTTGTTAACATTAAGTTTTTCTATTTGTTCCAAAACCTCCTCTAATGACACTTCAATCTGGGACAGTTCCTCAGATTCATCACCCACAAAGGACGGTGCAGATTCAGGAATCTCCCCAATGTCCTCAGCCATGAAGACTGAAGCAAAGAAATCATTTAGTTTATCCGCAATGGCTTTATCGTCCTTGATTGCTCCTTTTATAGCTCGATCATCTAGGGGACCCACAGGTTTTTTAGCAGGCTTCCTGCTTCTAATGTACTTAAAAAACATTTTTTTATTTCTTTTTGAGTTTTTGGCTAGCTGTTCCTCAAAATCTTTTTTTGCTTTTCTTATTACATTTTTACACTTGATTTGACAGTGTTTATGTTCTTTTCTATTTATCTCACTAGGATTGGACTTCCACTTCTTAAAATATACCTTTTTGTCCCTCGCTGCTTCTTTTACATGGTGGTTAAGCCACGGTGACTCTTTTTTAGGTCTCTTGCTATGTTTTTTAATTTGGGGTATACGTTTAAGTTGGGCCTCTATTATGGTGTCTTTAAAAAGTTTCCATGTAGCTTTCAGGGATTTGGCTCTAGTTACTGTGCCTTTTAATTTCTGTTTAACTAACCTCCTCATTTTTGTGTAATTCCCCTTTTTGAAATTAAATGCCAGGGTGCTGGACTGCTGAGGTGTTCTTCCCACCACAGGAATGTTAAATGTTATTATATTATGGTCACTATTCCCAAGCAGTCCTGTAACGGTTATATCCTGGACCTGATCCTGCATTCCACTTAGGACTAAATCGAGAATTGCCTCTTCCCTTGTGGGTTCCTGCACCAGCTGCTCCAAGAAGCAGTCATTTAAGCCATTGAGAAATTTTATCTCTGCTTCTCTTCCTGAGGTGACATGTATCCAGTCAATATGGGGGTAATTAAAATCCCCCCTTATTATAGAGTTCTTTATTTTGGTAGCCTCTCTAATCTCCCTTAGCATTTCAATGTCAGTATCGCTGTTCTGGTCAGGTGGTCGGTAATATATCCCTACTGCTAATTTCTTATTATTGGAGCATGGAATTACTATCCATAGCGATTCTATTGAATCTATAGACTGTTTAAATCAAAATATACGTACTAAAAATATCCACTAAAATGGAAACATGTACAAAATAGAGTATGGGGAATGAAATTGAGAAGTAGTTCAAAATCAGATATTTTATTACTTTGCAGTAGTTAATACATATATTTGTGATTAAAATGTAAGTATTGTATATAGAATATTTTGTATCATATTTTGCATATTTTGTGCATGAAGCTTTACATTTTTTACAAAAACCTGAAGGTTATTTTCCGACATATAGTAATTAAACTGAATTCTTACAGTACAGTGTGTGTTGGCATTTCATCCTTAAAATTCAACTTTTAAAATTTACTAATAGAGTTTCCAGTATGTAGGGAACAGTTTAGGGTATTATGGAAATTTAAGTGTTCTTTTTAAGGCCTAAATTATTTATTGATATTTCAGTTTCATACACACTTTTGTCAAAAAAAAATGCCCCAATAAAATTCTCAGTACCTACCACATATAGTTAAAAAAGGAATATAGGAAATGCAAAATATTAATTTACCAGAGAGTACAATTTTTTTCTTCCCACACATAGTTAAGCATCAGACATGTGAACAACAGATTAAAACACCATCACTCCATCACTCTTTCCCATCTTTATATAGGTGTTTATTTTTATCCACACATTAAGCAATATGATCATTTCCAAGGCTTCTGCTGATTTTAATGAGAGTTGGATTAGTTCCAAATACTGACAGAAATCTTTAGGGTCTTTTAGCAATGGCATCTTCTGCCAACAACTGTCTTTCAATATATTAGAAACAGTTAACTGTTGGCATTTTGGCATGTATATATTACATTATATTATAAAAAGATTCTCCCACCTTTATAGAAGAATCAATATTCCTATTTAAATTTACATATTGTCTTGTACATGTATAATAATATTTGAAGATGTTTATCCTATATAAAAAGATAAAAGATATGCATCTTGTAAAAACACAATATATAAATTTAAATATGGGGGAAGAAGTTCACTAAGATAACCTATATAAACTAATTACATATTATTAGACCTTAAAATTACATGTTTGACATCATACAGTTCTCTCAAGGCAGTTATTGCTGTCTGTGGAACTTATTAACTGTGATTTCATTGCCCATGGCAAAAAATAAAAAAATAAAAAAATAAAAATCAAGTGTTCTTTAAATCAAAGCATTTGGCCAGTTACTGTAAAATATCTCGAGTGAAAGAAAATTAGATATCCTGATACATTCCCCTCAAAGAAAAAAATCACAAAAACAAAAATAAAAAAACCCCAACCCAAAACAAGAGTATGCTGTATATTATTTATCTTTGAGATACCATATTCTGAACAGTGTGGGACGTAAGGTAACTTACGAACTGGTCTATGTATGTTATCGTATAAATTGAAACATAAAAATATTTATAGAAAAACATAAACAGAAAAAGCTCCATTCTTCAATCCCCCTCAATCCATTCTTGTTTTCTTCTGAGAGGGAATTCAGAACAACTCAGTAATACCCGATGCTGTCAGTTTGGACAGTTGGGTGTGCTGAATCTGAACAGCTTTTCTAGATTTTATATATACTGAATGCGTATGTAATTAATTTAAACAGATGGAAATCTTTTCCAGTCTTTTGGGCTCTTATCAGTTCTTTTCCTTTTTCAGCTATAGTACTCCAGGAGCTTTTATATTTGTGTTCCTTTTCTCAGTGCAGAGGCAATGTCCTACTAAATATTCTATAATAAAAACATTACTCACTTAAAAACAATGAATAATATAGTGGCACCTTAAAGACTAACAAAATATGTAGATGGTATCATGAGCTTTCGTGGGTACAACCCACTTTTTCAGATGACAGGAGTTATTAAAGGTCCAGTTCCAAAATAAATAGGAGTTTGGGGGGTGGGGGGAGAAAAAAGAAGGGAAAAAAGGGGGGAGTCAATTAGAGTGTTCATGCTACATGAGGCAGATAGAAAAGGTGCTAATTTTTCTCAAGTACCCATTCTTTGTTTTTGTACATAATTAAGATGTGGAAGGTAGTGTACTAGCCAGGTAATGTCTTACCCACTTAGTCATTCTTAGCAATTTACACTTAGTCCCATGCCTTTCTTCTTCAATCCTATCAATAAGGGTAGTCAAGGACATGTCCGGTAATGTCACCCCTCATCATGAAGCAGTCCTAGTTTCAGATGACTATAAGGTTAACCACTGGATCCATGTTGTCTTGGGAGTGGGGGAGGGGAATCTTGTCTTCCCTATGGTTGACTTTACAACTTTATCATCTACAAAAAAACCTGACTCTTCAAGATTCCCAAGAGCCTCCCCTCATAAATTCTTCTAGCTCTCTGAGCGGGATAACATTTCTTTAGATGAGACTGATTTGCATGACACTTCTTAGGCAGTCCATCCCAATCAGCCCTTCTGTACAGGATTCCATACTCTGAGGCTCCCTTGCTCTTCATCCCTCATCCTGCATACCCTTAGAACTGACACCTAAGGATGCAGTCCCATATGTTCAAATGGTATTTAAGAGTCTTAATTCGCATGGATTTCAAACGGAGTTAGGAACCTAAATATCTTTTATGAAACTGCCCCGAAGTATTCACTTAGTCCCCCCCTTCTCTTAAAATCAGGTTGTCTTTTCATTACACTCAGTCATCTTAGATAAATAGGAACACATAACTGATGTTAAGATGGAGTCCATGTCCAAGTCCACCTCGTTATAGATTTAGTGATTGTTCAATTGGAATCCATGTACAGGAAATCTGAATATAGCACTTCTTAGGGCCATAAGCCTCTGTATCAGGATGCATTTGCCCTTCATGATCACAATATTTCAAATTAATTTGAAAAAGTATCCTCCTTGCTTGTTCTCCTGATTGAAGCAGACCATGAGGTCTGTACACATAATCTTAAAAAACCCCCGAAAATAAAACCGTCAAACAAAAGTGTTTATGCATCTTCCTGTGACTGTCTGCAGTGCACCCAGGATTTCACTAAGGGCAGCCACAGCAAGGTGATGTCATATTTGGCTTAAGAACTGGAATGCCAAGGTTGCTGCCAACTCTGAGTTGACTGACCTGCCTGCAGTGGCTCCAAGCTTTTTAGGAAAGATGACAGACCCTCCGATTAAAGTTTTGAGACCAAAAACAAGTGGAATTTCTTGTAAGATCAGGGAAAATTACAATCTCTTTAGTCAGGTATCAGGTGCTTCAAGGGATCCACTTCTGAGGTAGATAAGGTAGCAACATGATAGTCTCTAGGCTTGCTCATAAAGCACTATTGGGTGGATCCCTCTGCATTTGAAGCTGACTCATCTCTTCTTGGATTTACCAAATATGGTAATAAAGACAGTCTTCTTTCTTTGCATAGTGCTTAAAACTTTTTCCATATGGCCTTCATTGTCCTTTTTGGCAGGATGATAAAAAAAAGGCATATGATAAACAAAAACTAGTCCTTGGTAATTTCTTTTGTCACAGTCTACTTTTTTTTCCCATCGAAGATCCCTTTTGCCTCCCCACTAACAGAGATGCTAATTTATATGTTTGTATCTTTTTCACAATTTCTTTGTAACCTCATTCTCAATTTGTCAGTCTCCCTTTCAATAGAGAAGTAGGGTGGTTTGGAGCTTATACTCAGGGATTGATAGATCCTGTGCCTTCTTGTATTCTAGCAAGTGGACCATTCAGCTGTATGTCACTGACTTTCCCTGTTGGTAGGATAAGAAAATATAAGATCACAACAAAAGAAATTGCAGTGGAATAATTTTCTCTTAATTTCCATACATATGGTTAGTAGCACCAATTTTATATATTGCCAATAATCTATTAAAAGATTGAAAATATAAGGATTAATATACAATGTGCTGCATATTTCACTACTCTTGTGAAAGTTTAATTGGTATTTTAACATCTAAATTTAGGCTGCCCCTGTTTGTATTATGTAAAAGTTACAGTACTAAAAAATACTCTAAGACAGTTTTTATAATGCGAATCCTTAACAGACAATAAGTAATTGGAAAAGAATTTTTGTATTTGTATGATTTGACCTTGACATTGTTTATGTAGGCCTCCAAAGCAATTATTCCAGAAGCTGAGATGGAAAACAATGGCAAAAAGCAGACAGAAATGCTTGAATTGGTGCATATCACAAACATAGCTGAGCAGTATTAGATGACAATTTACTTTTAATGAGGGAAGACATGCTGTAATTAAATCTTGACATACAATTATGAAAAATATCAGGTAACAGGCCTGCTATGCAATATAAAATAAGAAAAGACATTTTCTGAAAACTTGCCTGATGCTCTGTCATCTGAGACTGTTCTTTATGAGTGCAGGGTGAAGGTCAAGGAGGTATCTCAACTCCATCAATCCTTTGGACAGTTACAAATGACCTTTCACTTTCCATAAGGCATTCAATATTCTGAATTGGAGGGATACATTTTTCTGTGTTTAGAAAATGGCAACGTTGAAACCTTTCATACCACACAAGGTACATTTAAGTTTGACTCTCCTGAATGGTTCATTCATTGCTAATGTTCATTGAGGTTAATATCTCATTTACATGAACAAAATTACTTAAAAGTACAGTATTTATTTTAGTGTATAGCTCATATATTTTATATATGCAACTTAATGATGTAATAGTATCCCTGTAGTTATATGTGCATTTAAGTTCTCGCTAAAATGTGATTTTACATGAGATTTCATATCATTGCTTTTTTAGCACAATTCTGCAAAGTTCTACTATACATTTTAAATGTTATGGGATAGATTTCCTGTTACTTTCATTTTATGCTGGCATAATTTCAGGAGTTACACCAGTTTTTACTTTGTATTTATTCTGTGAAGGCCAAATCTTGAGGTATATTTACCTTGGTCCTTGTGAGATGGGCATAATCTTCTCCAGCGTAGACTTTCTCTGATTTCAATGGGACTCCGTATGGGTGGACTTTATGGAATCCTTTGCAGGTTCAGAGACTCTTGTTTAATCTTTACTCATTCATACATTCTTTGAATCGAATAGTAGTTTTGCATGAGTAAGAAATGCAGGATTTAGACCTCAATTATTTATGCACTACAATTAGAATGTAATTTGTTTTGCTTGTAAACTATTTATTTTACATTTTTGCTGGCAAGTTTTGTTTTTCTTTTCCTCTTTTCCAATCTCTCTCTCTCCCGCCTCCTCCCACATTAGATGCACAACAAAGAAGGAAACTTGGGACTCTGAAAAAAAAAGTTTAGGAGCAATATTCTGCATGATTGATGATTTAAATTCTACTGGAGATTTTAAGATACACAGAAGATAAAAGAAACTAAAAATACCTGCAAACAGTCCATCATATTTTATATTCTTCAGCTATGTCTACACTGCAGGCTTCTTGTACAAGAGTGCATCCACGCTGCCATGTGCTTTTGTGCAAGAGATGTGCTTTTGTGCAGGAACATCCATGGCAGTGTGGATGCTCTCTTGTGCAAGAAAGCTCTGATGGCCATTTTAGCCATAGGGATTTCTTGTGTAAGAAACCCCTATTTCCTGTCCACACATGCCTTTTTGCAAAAGAGCTGTTGCGCAAGAGGGCTTATTCCTTGTGGGGAGAGGAATAACTCATGCACAAGAAGCCCTCTGTTCTGATGCTTTACTTCCATGTGCTTTTGCGCAAGAGATGTGCTTTTGCACAAGAAAGCTCTGATGGCCATTCTTGTCCATCCACACACATCTTTTTGCACAAGAGCTCTTGCACAAAAAGGCTTATGCCTCATAGAAAGAGGAATAACTCTTGATCAAAAAGCCCTGTGTTCTTATGATTAACTGTACTTTTTCTTGCGCAAGAACACATTTGTAGGGTGGATGCTCTTCAAGTTTTTGTGCAAAAACTCTGCAGAGTAGACGTAGCTTTGATTTCTTATAAGAAACTTGGGATGCATTATAATAATAGGATAGAAATAATCTACTCTTGAAATGTGAGCATATAAGAGGAGACATGGACATGGGGGGGAAAAACCCTCTTTTTATACCAGAAAAGTCATTGATTGTATTTAATCACAGAAAATGTTAGAATATACACTATAATAATAAAACAGAGGAAGTATCACTGATCTTTAGCACTGAAATATAAGCATATGTTGTTGAAGATAATTAATTCCAAAATTACAAGAAACATCCTAAGAATCAATGACCAGAGCCTTTATTGCCTTTGAAGAAAATCAGAAAACCAAATGGGGAGAAATGGAGAATGCCTGAGTTCCATGCTATTTATTAACCACAAAATAGCTTTAAGCACCTCTGCAATTGTTTACAGGACAAATAGCTATTTGATGGCACCTATTAGCATCTTCCAGTATAGCAATACTCCATTTTATTTCTGCACATCTTCCCAGTACAGCTTAACATGTTGACACCCCTGATGACTGATGTCCCAGATAGACAAATATCTAGGAAGTGGCAAATGCGGCGGTAGGGTGTTCACTCATCCTTTGCCACATGGTGGGAGTGGAGTAAAAAGAGGACCTTGGATGTAGGAACATACACATCCCTGGCAGGGAGAAGATTCCAAACAGAGTTCCAGGGAATCCCTGAAATAGAGAAGGGTGGGAAGTTAGCACAAATGAAGGCTTGTGGGATGGTATGCAAGAAACTAGTCATCAGAAACTAAAGAGTGTACAACACTCCCCCCTCCAACCAAGAGTGGGGCTTACAGACCCAAAGCATGCCAAATTTGAAGTTAATCTGCCATTTGATTTTATATATATATATATATATATATATATATATATATATATATATATATATATATTTGAAGGTATAATCAAACTCACAAATACATTTAGATACATTTTCTACCTGAGAAAGCAATGACTCTGCATTTAGATTAGTTGATGTGAGATCTATTCAAATAATTGCATTGCTATTCCTTAAAAATGAAAGTAAGGAAATTAAATGCAGAAAATATATGTCAATGCAACATTATTGTGGAGCTTTTACTTAAACAAAAATAAGGAAACTCCATTTTGGTCCTACCATAGCTATCATTTAGTTACATTGCAAATATACAGAAAAGGCATTAAAGTTAACACTACATTGTGTTAGGAGTATCAGAGTACAAAACAATACATACCGGTAAGTTTAAAGTAGGAGGATTATAGGTGCTGTGGGAACCATAACTTTGAATTTAGTGACATTCCTTTGTGTCATATCTCAAGCATAATATTGCATTAATGTATTCATTTGCATTTAATCTGTATTACATGGCCTGTTTAGAGAATCAGATTTGCAGTTGCTCATATCTATGCCTCAAATAGTGGTTTGAAATTATGCACTTTCTTCTATTATTTTGACAGAATTGTGTAGAACCTCATGATAGAGCATTTCATTACTCTCGCAAGAGAAGTGAAAATGGAAACAATAGATAACAATAAAAATCTTGACTTTAAAGGTGACAGATTGACTATGCTTCTAGAAGGACCAGCTTGGGGTCTATGCTATTTACCCATTTTATTGTGGTCCGCCTGCCACCACTATCACCCTTTTACACACCCAGCACCGTCTGCACCATAAAGGCCAATTGCACTCGCATTGTAGATTCCCCACAACCAGCACTCAGCCACAGATGGTGGAGTAGGGGGACCCAGGCCCACCCACGCTCCCAGGTCCCAGCCCAAGGTCCTAAGGCAGGGATGGCTTCTCCCTGGCCTGACTGATGGGGGAGTCACCCCTAAACACATCAGCTCACGGGCTCCACGACCCCGTCCTGGGCCACTTCTTACCTCTGCACTCGGGCTTTCTCCCCTCTCTCTTCTAGGGTGAAGGATGCCCTTTAAAAAAAAAGAAGAAAAAAGTCGCGCTCCTCCCGGCATGTTCCCACTTGTCTGCCTCACAGGCGTACTTATGACGTCCCCGCCAAACTGGCAGGTGACGTCACTATCCGGCACCTGCCTCACTGGCGTGTCCCATGCTTTCCGCACCTGCGCCAGCATTCCACTTGGCCCTGGCCGGTCTCCCGACTGGGGTCTGAGTAATCACCCCAGCTACCTCCCTGGGGCGATCTCCACCGGTCTGCCTCTCTTCCCTGGACTCTTGGTGCCCCCGGCCAGTGCAGGGTTGCTTCACCCTTTCACAATGCTATTATGTTATTAGACCAGTTCATTTGTTGTTGAATGCTGAATTATGAGAAAGAATGAGAAGTCAGCACTGTTAATTATTTTATGGTGACCACAACCTTGGTGAAATGGTCTGGTGGAAGGAAAACCAAAATGTGTTGTTTACTTGAAGCAGATTGGGATTTTGAATGAGTGTAGAATGTCAAGCTAGAGAGAAGACTCAGTTATTTAGGACATAGCTGTATGAATCAAACTCCCTTAAAAATGGGCACTGATGGTAGTAGTATTTTTCTAATAGTTACAAATCAAAATATGGTTTTGAAAGTGCAAAGAGGCCTAAAAGACAGCAGTGAAACATGGAAAGAAATATTTGTTTGAAAACAATCAGAGAAGTCTACAACATGACAAATAAATAACAGATACTGTGTATTACACATAAACTTTTCAGTAAAGCATTGGATGCATCCCTGAATTACTTTAATCTACCTGTGTAGGGTTTATTTATGATGATGATGATGATGATGATGATGATTATTTTATTTATTATGCAGCCTAGGAACTATAGTTATGGGCCAAGACTTTGTACAAACACACACAAAAAAGATGTGTTCTCTACACATGTTTTGTGAAGAAGCACTATAGAAATTAACAGTATTGCCAGGAATTTGCAATGTTTATAGAACCTATAACATCTTTCTATAAAGGGCTAGATAAATCAGTGTTCTGTTGGTTTGTTGAGCCTCTTAACAGAGGCACCACCAGAAATGTGAACTTTTCCATTTGTTTTAAGTAGATTGCTAAGGGGTACAGCATAGTAGTAACAGATAAATGCAGTCAGGGAAAATCATATCAGAAAGAAATGATAAATGCAGGATATTGAGGAGAGAACAGAGAAACAAAGAAAAATATGGATAGAAGAAGAAACTTTTATATTACTAATATTTAATGTAAAAAGTTGAAATATAAGTGTATATTTGATTTCTTTACTTTTATTTTTAGAAAACTCTCGGGGGAGTGGACATGCTCTATGTTTAGGCCAAGTGATGTGACCATTCACTCTATATTCCTCACTGACAATGTTCACATTGTTAGGCCTACTCACATTTTAGATGTGGTGGTGTCTTATCATATCTGTGGCATGTTGGAATGAAAATGTCTTTATTAAATTATTTAATGTCTTTATATGCGACTAATATTTAAATTTACAGCAATGTTGTCATTTAGAACATATTTATGCAATTATTCATATTTAGCAATGAGAACATTTCAGACAAAAAACCCTTCAGGTGAAATTGAGGACAAGTGCTTTCAAAGAAATCATCTACCTTCACCATGTTCTCAAACACCCCAAAGAGTTGCCAAATAAACTTGTAGGGAAATTGTTTTCAAACATACTATAACAGATGATGAAGGTAGTGAATGAGTTTTTACTGTGAGGCACAAACAGTACTATGTGGCTATTTTCGTACAAACCTTTCACATAGGCGATTTAATGCTTTTCATAGCTACATAGATTCGCAGATTTTAAGATGAGAAGGGACCATCCACTCATCTAGTCTGATCTTTTGCATAACGAATAATAGAATTTTACCTACATATCCCTATTTTGAGGCTCAAGAACTTGGCTACAATATAGGCACCCTCACTTTGATTCAAGCTATTAGGAGATGGAGAATCAACCACTTCTTTTGATGGTTGTTCCAATGGCTAATCATTCTTACCATTAAACTAGTGTGTCTCCTTTCTAATTTCAGTTTGTCTGGTTTTAATGTCCAGCTATTGATTCTTGTCATACCTTTCTTTAGTAGATTAAGGAGCCCCATTTCCCTGTGAAGATACTTATATCCTTTAAAAGAAAATTACCCAAACAAGCCATAAAACTCTTCACTCAAAGTCAACTTAGGGCTTGCCACATTCCGGCCAGATGACATTCAGACTCCAGCAATACAGGAGGTAGCCAAGACTCAGGGTTTCTGGCCCAAGGTACAGAAATTTGCTGAGGGCCAGATCAAATTAAGCACCAGAGGTTCCCCTTCCCTGTTGTATACAGAGATTACATCTGGTAGATACTTTCCAATCAATAACATGGACTTGAATCCCCTGCTCAGAATGACCACATCTATTGATTTCTACCTTCTTTGACCCTGTTGGTTCAGAGATAGGGAATAATTTTGGAACCCCTCCCTTGTTGGCAATTAACACCGTCATCTGGGATGGTCAAACTATTAACATGATGGGATCAGCAATGCCATCTCTCATATGTTTTCTAACCCTATTTCTCAGTCAGTAGAAGACTATTGGGATAGATGTTTTTCTGACTTTGGGTGTCACAGATGATGAGTGCAAATTCTTCATTGAAGTTAAAATGTATAGGACACAATTTGGAGAATCTGCTGAGATGGGGCTCTTTGGAAAAAGCTAAAATAATCAGTTTTATTGCACCTTCTTTACCTTCTGGGATGGGATGGTAAAGAATTAATTAAGGAGGTAGACATGTAAGACAGGTGTCTTACATGAAAGGCTATTCAACTTGTGGCAGTGACTTCACATTGTATTAAGTATGTAAGTGATATACTGTACCTTGTACTATATTATTTAAGGATAAGGTGATACCTTAGAAACATCCTAAATTTCTTTCAGAGGTAGTGATGGCTTTATTGTCAACCAGTCATTCTGTGTTCATCCAGATGATTTGCAAGGCTGTTTCATTTTCTTTTCTCTATAAATTTACCAAAGAGTATTGTTTAGATGTGGTTTCAAGATGGAACCTAGATCTTACTTAAAAGTGTAAAAGTACATAGATTTCTGGAATAGACATGTTCATTTATAGGTTGCCTCTGTTTTCTTTGAATTTACAAACACACCCACTAAGGGGGGGGGGAGGGGCGGAACGGTTATAGGAGAAAAAACATTCTTGCAGTTCAAGGTATGTTGACATTTGTAATGGCTATTCACTGTTTAGGTTTCGGGCTTTGTTTTTTTATTGTTTATAAATAGAGGGATCTGTGAATTTTTTATTTCCCACAATAGGAATATACTTTCTGGAGAAAACCTTACTTACCGTTAAGTTTTTTATAATATACGTTTGTTCTCTTTTGGACCCCCTCCCATTATATGTGAGGAGTCTGTAATTTCCATGTCATTAATTTTTTTAATTGACAGTTATCATACTCTCTCTGCGTCCATTGGAAAAAAGAGTTGAGTGTGGACTGTTGGAGGAGCAGGCCTTCATAAATACCTCAGCAGGGGTAACACAAGAAACCCCTGCGGAGTCCAGGGGCTTAGAACTGTGAGCTCAAACACAGCTGCACAAACTCAAGAGTGAGAATCTGCTTTGATTTATATTTTCAGCCAAAAATACACGGATAAGTAATTATCTCATTTGTTCTACACAATGTGAGATTGATATGGAATTGCAAAAGGAACTATTTTCACAGTAGTTCTGTGTAAACTAGGGGGATGATGGAGCAGAACAAAAGAGAGCAATTGGCACTAAGGTCTGCTCAGCAGGAGAAAATCTTTATAAATACAAATGAGGACACAGTAAGATAAACAGACAGATGAGTAAACAAAAACTTCCCAGATTTGGACATCAGTGCACCATAAGGGAGCAAGTGCCTTCCCACAATCTTCCCTTCCCATCTGTCTCTTTAGCAACCTTTGTTATAGCCCTTCCCCCAAGTATATGTACAAGAGGAAAGGGAAGAGAAAGTCATCCCATTGCATCTTGATGTCCGACTAGCTGCCTGTTAATCTCTGTTAATAATAGCACTTGAATTAGAATTGGTGTGGAACCACACCTGCACTCCAGAGTTGAACACTGAGGGTATGTCTACATGACAGGACAAAGTTGAATTAAAATACGCAACTTCATTTACATGAATTGTGTAGTTGAAGTGGAAGTAGTTTAACTCGGCTTTTGGAGCTGTTTGCACTGCAGGAAGTTGAAGGAAGAACACTCTTCCTTTGACTTCCCTTACACCTTGTGAAAGCAGGCTTACCAGCGTCAACTGGAGTGCCCCTCTCACTTTGAATTAGCTTTCTTAACTAGACACTAATTCAATTCCTGGAAAATTGACAGTGGCAGCTTTGATCACTGATACTCCCTTAGAGGTCTGCCCATTCTGGTCATAAGCACTAGAAACTGCTTTTCTATGGGTCTTCATTCTACCTTTACTTGGATTGCACCAAATCTCTCCAGAAGCCTTTCAAGATCTGGGTATTGGTGATCCATGAAGGTATTTGTTATGTGCATGTGTGTATTTGGTCCCTATTTAACGTAATCTATAATATGTATACATATACATTTGAGACAGGGTGTATGCATGGATAGATGTTCCTCTACCCTTTCTACAACAGCAAAACGAATGAGCTGCTCTAGATATTGTTTCCAGCAGAGGCTGCAAAAAGCCGTAGTTCTCATTTTAAAGACATAATAGGAACACAAATGCTCTTTGAAATGGATCTTGAAAGCTGCATGGCCATTATTTTCTGGTGCTCAATACTAATGTCTTGGCTAAATTTAGGTGCACGCACCATAATTTTTTATTCTTCTTTGAGTGGCTAAAGACATCTATTTCACTCAGCTGTGCATGCATCTGAGCTGGAGAGCTTTGCCTCTGGGATAGTGCTTATGTCCCTTGGCCCCTCATAACTCCTTGACCATTTAAGTGCGGGGCCACTCCAACCATCTCTCAGTTCATTCTGATCACTCATGGCATGAGTTGGACCATTCTGTGTGGTATCTTACTTTGCATTTTTCGGTCACAATTGTTTCCGGTGATGTTGTGAATATATTAAGTTATAGTAGTACCCTTAGGCATTAGTTAATGAATAGCTGTAAGTTAAGTCCTGATGTACTTATTGTTGTTCACCTATCTGAGCAGTACACTGATGAACTCAACACCAGAACTGCCAAAAAAAGTGTGCAAATGTTTGGGAGCACCGAAACTCCAAACAACATCAACAAACAAAACTGATAGTCTACAAAACTATTGTGTTTCCTACTTTGATGGATGCATGCAACACTTGGATGGTATACAGATGCCATTCTATGAAGCTCAATCACTTTTACATGGATTTTCTGAGGAAACCAGTGTGGATAAGATGTCAAGATAAGGTTCCAGATATGAGGTTCTCATAAAGGCAGGTTCTTGGAGTGTCCATATTCTGTTGATGAAATCACAAATGAGATGGGCAGGCCATGTCAACCAAATGTCAGATGAGAGACTGCCAAAGGAGATATTTTATTGTGAATTAAAAGAGGAAAAGTACTTTCAGGGAGGCCAGAAGAAACATTTTAATGACTCCCTCAAATTATCCCTGAGGGGCATCAACACTGACCGAGGGTATGTCTACACTGCCACCCTAGTTCGAAATAGGGTGGCTAATGTAGGCATTCGAAGTTGCAAATGAATCCCGGGATTTAAATATCCCGGGCTTCATTTGCATCTTGCCGGGCACCGCCATTTTTAAATCCCCGTTAGTGCGGACTCCGTGCCCGCGGCTACACGCGGCACGGAGTAGGTAGTTCAAATTAGGCAATCCGCTTTGTTGACAAAGAGCATCCAGACTGCCGGACGCTCTATTGACAAAAGAAGGCACCTGGAAGTGCTTCTGGAAGGTCACAGTGGTAGCCTTAAAGTCCAGGCGCTGCTGCCTGCTCTTTGGAGAGATGCGTGCTTATAGAGATCCCCCTGGATAGCTGTTGCTCTGCTCCTGCTTCTGGCTTGCCTACCTCCTAGAGGGAAAGCAAAGATGCTGCAGTTTTTGCTTTCGTAGCCCTGCTTCCTCGTACACCTCAGCAGTTTATTTTCTAGGGTTTTTTTTCTGCTTTTCACCTTTTATTTGACCATGGAGCTTGAGCTGCCCCTGGGCAGGCGATGGCCCCATAATGCTGTACTGCAGCTTCTGCTGCGTCTGCATGACTCTGTCATGAAGCTCCTGCTCCATATGGACCTGGACCACACTGAGAAGACCCTCCTCCGGGATGCAGGAGCTCTGCCCTTGCCCCCAAACTTTTTTGGGGACAGTCAGATTTAGAGGCATGAGACGAGTTCTGACTGGTGGGACTGGCTCATCATGCAGCTCCAGGACAAGGAACACTGGCTCTGCAACTTCCAGATACGGCAGGCCACATTCCTGGAGCTGTGTGCCTGGCTCGCCCCTGCCCTGGAACACCGGGACACCCACCTGTGTCTCGCCATCCCCCTGCAGAAGCGGGTCACAATCGCCCTGTGGAAGCTGGCCACCCCTGACAGCTACCGCTCCATGGAACACCAGTTTGGCATAGGAAAGTCTGCCGTTGGGGCCATCTTGATGGAGGTAAGTCACTCTCGGGGGACAGGCCCTGCTGAATGGGGTGGTTGAGAAAGGGGGACTGCCAAGTAAGGACAAGAGGGAGTGGGGGATGGAGTGGCACTTGGGTGACGCTCCTTGGCCACCCCTACACTGATGAGGGGAAAGGGGGCATCCTGACAAGGGGAGGAGTAGGGTGGGATGGGGGAAGGGTTAGGTAATCCCAAGCGCTTAGGTAACCTGTCTAACCCCCTTGTTTCTGTCTGTCTATTCATCTCGTGCTGCAGGTAGTGAGGGCCATCAATGCAGAGCTGCTGAAGAGGCTCGTCTGTCTCGGGGACCTGGACAACATCATTGTCAGGTTTGCTGCCTTTGGATCCCTGAACTGCGGAGGAGCCCTCGATGGGACACACATCGCAATCCGTGCACTGCCCCATCGAGCAGTCCAGTTTATACACAGGAAGGGCTACTATTCCATGGTGCTGCAGACCCTGGTCGACCACCGGGGACACTTTATGGACATTTGTGTCGGGTGGTCGGGGTGGGCACATGATGCCTGCATATTCAGAAACTCCTATCTGTACCGCAGGTTGCAGGCAGTAACATTTTTTCCCCAGCGACACCTTGCACTCAGGGATGTGCAGATGCCGGTGTGCATAGTGGCCGACGCGGCCTACCCCCTGATGCCATGGCTCATGAAGCCCTATTCCGGCCACCTGGATGTGAGCAAGGAGCTTTTCAACACGCATCTTATCCAGGCTCGCATCCAGGTGGAATGTGCTTTTGGCTGGCTGAAAGGGAGTTTCCGTTGCCTCCTCACATGCCTGGAGATGGGGGAATGCAGCATCCCAGAGGTGGTGGCCTCATGTTGCGCCCTCCACAACCTGGTGGAGAGGAAAGGGGAGGCCTTCCTGCTAGGGTGGGGGACAGATGCTCATGGTGAGGACAGGCCATTTCAGCAGCCCTGGATGGCTGCCATCTGCCAGGCTCACCAGGCTGGTGTCCAAATCTGAGAGGCCCTGAGGGAGAGATTCTCAGAAGGAGCCACTGACCCCCCCAGGGCCTTTCCCTCCACTACCCTCACTCTCTTCCCATTCAGAACACATAGAAGACCCACTTTTCTTTGTACACAGAAAATTGCTTTATTACAAACACTAGCAGTAAAAAAAAATGTGTGAACTGTTGAAAAAACTTTCTCTTTTTACTGTTCATCTGTTTATCCACAGAGTAAATGTGTGTGTCAAAAATAAAGATTTTGTAACATAACTCAAATGTCCTTTAACTGAGGTGGTAGGGGACTGAAAACCTGGAGGGGGGGAAGGGCTCAAGAGGGCCGCTGCTTCCCTGAGCACAGGGTCCTGCCACTGTCCTCTGTCCTGGCATCGCCATGGCCTTGGGATCAGGTGGAGCGAGACCTAGTCCTGGACTGGGCAGGAGGGGAGAGCAGCTGTTGGGCCTGTGAGGGCTCGGGAACAGGAGAGGCTGGGGGGGGGAGGGGAAGCTGGAGGAGCAGGAGGGGAAGAGGGGGCTGGAGGGACTCAGGGGAAGGAAGGGAAGAGGGGGCTGGAGGGGCTGGGGGAACTGGAGGAGCAGGGGGAGCAGGGGCCTGGCATGCAAGAGAAGAGGTGCCCATTACAGGGGCAGGCAAAGTGAAGATAATTGTGGCACAGATCTCTGTGTGCTGCTGGACCAGCTTGTTCAGCAGCCTGGTGCACTGCTCAGCCTTTGCCTGTGTCCTTTGCTGGAAGGTCCTGTTGAGGTCCTGCAGGGCCTCAACGTGCTCCCTTAGCAGGTCTGTGTGGACCCGCCAGTGCCTGTGGGTGCCACGGGTCCAGGATGGTGGTGGGACAGGTGTGGTGCTCCCCTGTTGGGTAGAGGGTCCAGCTGTGGAGGAAAAGAGGAGGAGACAATCACTGTCTGAGTGCACCCCTGCTGTCCCTGAGGGCATTCCATGGCTGGTAGGGGCCGTCCTTTGGATAGGAGACTCAGGGTGTTCCATGTGACACTGCGTGTGAGTTGGGCAGTGGCCGGAAAGCCTCACAGGGGTCCCACAGTGGCAATGGGGTTAGCTGCCCCCCTGCACTGCCAACCCACCCGTGTGTGATGACCCCTCAAAGTACTCACCTGATGTTCCCTCCCCGATGTCCATGGACACCTGAGAGGCATCTGAGGTCTGGGTCTCAGCTGCCTCCTCCTCCTCCTCTTTCTCCTGGTGCAGCTCTCCCACCTCTCCTGCCTGGACTTCCTCCCTCAGGAGGGGTCAGTCCACGATGTGGTGGGGTAACCTGGATTCCACCACATGCATGGATTCTGAGTTTTCCCACTGCCCAGGATCTGCTCCAACTCCTCATAGTAAGGGCGGGTCTCGGTGGCTGCCCCAGAGTGGGAACTCTGGTCTTCCCTGCCACAGCTCCTTAACCTTGGCCCTGACTTGGTCCATGGTGCAGGGGTGATGCCCTTTGGTGGCCAGTCCCTGGGTCAGGCACTTGCAAATATCCGAATTCCTGCGGTGTGTTTGCAAGACCTGCAGGGCTTCTTCCTGGGACCAAAGCTCCAGCTGGTTTTTTATTTCGGGGCCAGACCAGGCTGGTGCCCGCCTTTTGGAGGCCCTGGGTGGGTCCTTGTCTCTGTCCCGAGAAGGGCCAGGGAAGCTTTAAAGTTGGGCCTTGGCTGGCACAGCTGCTCTGGCTAGCTGCTGGAGAGCAAGGCTTGTCTGGGTGCTGTGCTTTTAAGAGACTGCAGCCAGGAACCACAGAGGTGCTGTACCTGTAAAGGCTAGACTCTCCACCAGAACTTCTTCCTGGAGGCCTTTTTTGTCAACAGAACTGGCTCCCTGCATCCACACTTACCTTTTGTCGACAGAACTCTGTCGACAAAGGTGTTATTCCTCGTAAAAGGAGGTAAAACTATTACATTATTCCTCATAAAACTGCTGTGTTCTATCGACTTACTGTCAACATAACGTGGTGGTAGTGTAGATGCAGGTATAGTTTTGTCGACAAAAGGCCACTTTTGTCAACAAAACCCTGCAGTCTAGACACACCCATAGCTTCCTGTTCCTAGTGTTGTCTTAAGGAGGGTCAGTAGGCTATTCAGCCACTCTGGCACTCATAGGTGGAGCCTCATATTGGGGTGCAGGCTCAATGGGACCCAGAAAGCTGCTGAAAGCCTATTGTCCATTATCCATTATAATCACTGGTATCTGCCAGACCAGCAGTTAACATTTCCTTGGTCATCATAATGAGATCCAATGTTAAGTTACATCACAGTGAGTATAGTGAATTCCATATTGAGAAATTATAATATATTATATATAGAAATTCTAAAGATGTTTTATTACTATTGGTATATTGGTATATTCCTGTTGGTTAAATGAAATTATTCATACATGTTCTATTCAAAATACAGACCCCTGTCCTAGAAAGTTAAAACATGTATTGTTTAATGCTAAAATGATTAAACAATGAGGGTAGGGGGAAGCTCCATCTCCAGGGGGTTGTGCCATCTGCCCTCACACAGCCCTGCTGCTGGGGGCAGGGTGGCCTTACATGGAGTGGCTCCTGGTGTGTTTGATACGGGGGGAGGAGATGATAGGGGCAGGCACCTCCCAAGGGCTCAGGCACTCCCTCTTTCAGTTCGAACTAGAGAGGCTAATGTAGGCTTTCAAAGTTGCAAATGAAGCCCGGGATTTAGATATCCCGGACTTTATTTGCATGTTCCCAACTGGTCACCATTTTTAAATGCCACTAGTCCGGACTAACTGCCCACGGCTACATGCGGCAGTGAAACGTTAACTTGAACTAAGTCCTTAGTTTGAATTAACTGTTACTCCTCCTGGAATGAGGTGTAACAGTTAACTCGAACTAAGGACTTAGTTCGAGTTAATGTTTGACTGTCACGTGTAGCCGCGGGCAGTTAGTTCGGACTAGGGGGATTTAAAAATGGTGCCCGGATGGGGAGATGCAAATAAAGCTCGTGATATTTAAATCCCGGGCTTCATTTGCAACTTTGAATGCCTATATTAGCCTCCCTAGTTCGAACTAGGGGGCTAGTGTAGACATACCCTCGTTCTCTGTTCTGTGTATTTCTTTGTCTCCTTCTGCAGGTTGTGAGGGCTATCAACTCAATCCTGCTGTGGAGGGTCATCCGCCTGCGAGATCTGGACTCAGTCATGGCTGGATTTCCTGTCCTGGGGTTCCTGAACTGCGGGGGAGCGATTGATGGGACCGTCGACAAAAGCTGTAGCCTAGACATACCCTATGTGAACAATGGGGCTCTGCTGTAGCTTGTATGCTTTGTGATTCCTGGTCCTGTGGCTTGATTTCCCGGTAGCTGATTGATGCCTAGCATCTGACTTGTGGTTCTTGATGTCCAGTTTGTCTACCCACCTGGCCTGACTTATGGTTCTGATCTCCAATTTTTCTCCTCCATCTAGCCCAGCCTGATTCTGGTTCCTGACTCATTCTGTTTGCCAATTTGTTTCTTGCTTCTGACTGTATCTTGTATCTTGATCGAGCAAGTTCTTGGCCCCCTGTCTTATCACTACAGTCTCCGGTTCTGGCTAATATGTCTGGCTGCCAACAACCCAGCCATGACAACTAGAAATAAGTAAAACAATAAATCAGGCTTAGTTATGTACATTTGCTAGATGCAGATGGCCAAAGTATAAATATTGATGTAGAAAAGGCAAAGATGTTCAGTAGATGTTTTGAGTCTGTATTTTGAAAAAGCAGGACATATCCATCCCATATGATATTACTGATGGAATGGAAAGCTTACTATATGTAACCAAAGAAGATGTGAAGCAACATCTGCTAAACTATATGTTTTCAAATCAACAGATCTGGACTGCTTATGCTCAAGAGTCTTAAAGGAACTAATGGAGGAGCACTCTGGAAACACTTGTGTTAATATTTGTCAAATCTTGGAAAACTTGGAAAACAAAGGATTGGAGAAGTCCCAGTGTGTATCCAATATTTAAAAAGAATCAAAAGGATGACCCAGGTAGCTATATACAGGGTAGCCTGACATTAGACCTGGATGAAACAATTGAAAGTTTAATTCAGAATACTATCAATAAAAAAAATTAGAGGCTAAAATAGGAAGGTAGGTTTTGTTAAATTAACTTATTTTTTTTGTTTATTTACAGGATTACAGGTCTCTTTGATAAAGACTACTCTGTTCTACAGTATACTTGGATTTAAAACCATATGAGATTATGATTAAAAACCTTGCTTTATAATGAAATAGCAGAGCACACATAAAGAAATAGCAAGATTAAAAACTGGCTAACTGACAGATCTAAAAATGTAGCTGTTAATGGGGAGTTATCAGTGAGTGGAGTTGTTTCTAGTGGGATTTCCCAGCAATTGGTTCTTGCCTCAATATTATTAAGTATATTTCTCAAAAAATCTATGCAGTGATATAAAATCTTTGGTGTTAACATTTGAAGATGGGTGCAATATCAAATAACGATAGGCTGTTGTTACAGAGTGATCTGAAATTGCCTGGTTAAATGGTTATAATCTAACAACATACATTTTAATAAAATCAGATGGAAGGTAATATGTCTAGGAACCAAGAACATAGATTATAACTAAAGGATGGGAGACTGTCTTTGCAAAGCAGTGACTTAAATAAGGATTAAGTGGCCTTTGTTAATAAGCCCTCAACATAAACTCCCAGTGCAATGCTATGGGGAAAAAAAGGCTACGCAATCCTTGTATGTATATAAAGAAAAATATCTGGCAGAAATGTGATTTAAGATATGTCGACTCCTGCTACATAATTAACATAGCTGGAGTTGCGTATCTTATTTTGACCTTCTACGATAGTATAAACCAGGCCTATGAAAACTAAATGAAAGTTTCACAATCTGGACCAAAAGCTTTAAACAGGCTTAAGCAGCATATATTTTAGCCTTAATGAATTTCCATCCAAATTCTTCATCTATGATGTTCCTTTCAAGGCCCATAGAGTTCTGCAGCTATTCATTACTAAGAAGCACAGTAAATCTTTCTTTCATCTCCATTATATCCACACCCTCAAACTAATGCAGTATCACAGATCATACACCCATTGTGTGTTCCATTTTTAATTGTTTAAAAGAAAAGTTTTTTATTTAAAATATAAGTAATATGAATTATTTATTTTTATCTTGATTTTTCAAATAATCCCACTACAAAAATCATTTAAAAAAGAGATCACTTTAATCAAGTTGCTATTAAAATAAATTGTTAAAAAACAGATAAAAATGCATCTGTGTATCAGTTTGAGATGCCAATATTTTGATATTAATTAGAAAGCATATTGAATTCATAAGGACATTCCCTTCTAGAATGGAATAGGACTTTTCAGACCTCCCATGAAATAGAATTTTTTTGTATATGGGACACCTCTTCCCTTGGAATATGAATTATATTACTGTTGGAACCAAAAGATAAAACTGGAAAACCTTGAAGACAGTACATTTAGATCTCAAAGTGCCTAGAATTCATTGATCATAGAAAGTGATGTGCAAGTTGAAATATATATATATATATATATATATATATATATATATATATATATATAACCTTGAAAAGTGAACTTCAAGATAATATTAGAGCAGTTTGATTAGGAGGGGAAAAAGTGGCTTACAGGATCGTATAATTGTCCTCAAGATTTTTTACTTTAGCTAAGAAGTTCAAATTTATGCTATGTTGAGAAAGATATGAAATAATACACACAAGTAATTTTAAGTGCTCAGTTATCTAGACCACATTTCTCTTTCTTCTGTGTGTTTCTATTCTTAAGATGCAGTACAACCTGGATAGCTATCATAAATTCATTAGTCAAAATAGTAAATAAAATAAGAAATGACAGAAAGCAAAATAAAAATGGCTAGTTGATAGTTCATCATTATGAATAGTGAATTGAACATGAGATGGTACTATTTGCAAGAGATAATAAATCTAATTAATTGATAGTCTTCTAACAGGGACAATCTTGGTCTATAATATTCCTGGTAGGTGACTTTGATACGAAGATGGAGATACATATCCTAAAAGACAAATCTTTATTGGTGTGCCAAATAATCATATGTACCAATGGAATTGTGGCAATGTCTGGCAGTTCCATCAACAATTCAAAAGTTAGAATTTAGAAATTTAAATAAATTAATTAGTTATCAAAGATTATTCATTACATCCATGATGACATTGTCCAAGCAATTACCCATAGCCCAGCTTTGCCCTTATGCACATGTGAGATTATCACATATTATAAATCCCAAATATAATATTCAGGAATTTACTTTAAAGCCATTCTGATCACTCAGGAACTTCACTTGTATTATAGGAACTTATGCCACACTGATCAAATATTCAAGCATTTGTCCAAATATTTAGTTTATCTCTTAGTACTGGCATGCTTACCTGAAGTTCCCATTTAATACTCTTGATTTAAAAGAAGAAAGATCCTTCATTCTGATGCTGTGAGCCTCATGGAGGCAAAAGCCTCCTTTTAATCTGTCATTACTGAATGATGGTTACATGATTAGGCCACTAATTTCTCTGGCCTTTATAAAAACATATTGAATTTCTGTTTTACCATTTGTCCTCTATCATATATCCATCTGCCTCCTCAGTTCTCCAAGCTTTATTTGAGCTTCTGCGTACTTAGTGGTCTCCAACATAAGCTAAAATTATGGGCCTTTCTTATGCTCCTTCTGGGAATGTGTCTACCCATGAAGTCCTTTCACCTTTCTTGACACCTTGCAAAATATGTCTGAGTCCCAACTGCTGCCCATACGTCTATGTTTGAAAGAAGTATGTCCCCAACAATTATCAAATTATCCCTTTTCCATGTCCATTTCTACTATTTTCATGAGTAGGGGGTTGTTCCCTGATGCCTTGATGCTGTGTGTATATATATATATATATATATATTTAACCCTCCCTCCTTTGTAATCTTTTAGACTCTTGTAGAATTGAGAACATGCTTCACAGTTTCACTGCATGGCTTGCCTTCCCTTTTGAATGGCCACGACTTCTTTATTCTTTTTTTGCTCACAGTAATCCAAGTCCTATCAGCTACACTATCTTCTATTTTATACATTCCAGACCCACATGCTCTGGGCGTGGTGACCTCTTTAAATATCTCACCTATAAACCTTTCATTCCCCTGAATGCTGCATAGTGTGGCAATTTGGCTGTCACAATCATCAACCGTGCTCTAGAGGTGCACATATGCTCTCTTCAGATGTGTTCATCCAGGAAACACCATATCTTATTCTGCTCACAGATCATAAGATTCCACCTCTGTTGAGGTCCCTAATCCCTCAGACTCACAGTCCCTTTTAACTTGTAAGACTAATACTGAAAGGGGAAAAAAGACAATAAAACTGAACGTAAGGATAGCCAATCAGTCAGTAAACCCCCTTTCCCCGTCTCTACTTACAATCAGCACCAGCTGTAGTGCAATTAAACTCAGCAGGTGTGCACAGGAATGATTTAAAAAACAAAAAAGAAAAAGAAAAAAACACTCTCATCTATTTATGGGGCTGTAAACACATTATCTAAAAGCACTAAACTAACTTAAGAAATAGTTAAAAAAAAGACAAAGATCTGCTAAAGAAAATATACTCACAAGAAGTCTCAGGAGCATGTTTAGAATTTAATCAAACAAATTAATCTTACTTAAATTCATATAGAGATGCTAAACTCTTCTGGGCAGTCATGTTGTCTTCTCACTTATATGTAAAGAATCTAGCATAATTTTGATGCTATGAGTTTGATAGGATAAGATAATGACCACCCTGCCCCCAAGCCATCCAAGCTGTTAAGCATGTGCTTACAGGTACACTGTGCGATGAGCCTTTTCCCACCATAGAGTGCTGCCAGAAACTCTGGCAGGGGGAATCATCAGGGAAAGTCTTTTCTTACCACCCCTTCAACCTGCCAGAGACATTCATGGCCATGTGGAGCTACTTACCAAAGTGTGGATGCAGACTGCTTTTCACTGTGGTATGTAGCTACACAAATCTTACATGGTGCTGCCTCTTCTATGCAGCGTATACTTGGCCTATGTTAATGGCTTCATTGGGCTGACCGACAGGCTCATAAGAGCTCAGCACCTTGCTCAAAGGGTATGTCTACACTACCACCCTATTTCGAACTAGGGTGGTAATGTAGGCAACCGGAGTTGCAAATGAAGCCCGGGATTTGAATTTCCTGGGCTTCATTTGCATAAAGCCGGGCGCCACCATTTTTAAATGTCCACTAATGCGGACTCCGTGCCGTGCGGCTACACACGGCACGGACTAGGTAGTTCAGACTAGGCTTCCTAGTCCGAACTACCGTTACTCCTCGTGAACTACCTAGTCCATGCCGCATTTAGCCGCGTGGCACAGAGTCCGTACTAGCAGACATTTAAAAATGGCGGCGCCCAGCTTTATGCAAATGAAGCCCAGGAAATTCAAATCCCGGGCTTCATTTGCAACTCCGGTTGCCTACATTACCACCCTAGTTCGAATTAGGGTGGTAGTGTAGACATACCCAAAAGGGTTTCGTAGAAGTTGCCCATTTATATGCCAGTAGTTTGAAAACAGAATCAAACCTAAATAGATGCCATGTATTGCCCTTTTGAAATGCGGAATGTACTTGGTATTCCTTTCACAGAGGTTTCCTAACAGATGTTGCTTTCTGGGATTGGGCATCATCATGTTCATTCTAGTAGAATGAATACACTTCAAAGAAATGGGGGTGAATGCATAATCCCAAGGGAGGTGAAGGGCCTGAGGTCTCCCCTCGTGGAGGCTTTAAGGGCATATGTGCTGAAAAGACTGGGGAGGTTTGAAACCCTCTTTATACACAGTGATGGGGATCCCCTCACAACATACCAGTTCATTACAGTGTGAGATAGGGACTGATGAGACTAGAGTTCCCCTCCCAACCCATGAGTTTGGTTTCTACTTATTCAGGAATGGGGTGAGACAGCTGGATATGAGGGTTAGGGCAATTCCAGGAATTTGGGAGCATACACAATGTACATGAGGTCCAATCTAAGGACCAGTGTTGATTTTTCACTGTATTTTCATTTGAGATGCAGGAAGACAGGTCTGGAACATGATGGTGTGAAACTGCAGGCACAATATTATTTGAAGGGCATATTAGAAGGCTTCCAGGATATCTCAGCATGGGCAGCTCATGATTAAGCAGTCCTGAGCTGACATAGAAGAAGGGGCATGTTATGGGATCAGCTGATGCCCCTTTTGTAGGCTGAGGGGACCTGTGAGAGCAAACTGGGGAAAATTTTGGGGAACAGGTACATGGATAGCTTTAATGCGTAGAGATAAGACGGACTTAGGGCAGATCTTGGAACTTTTCCCAGGAATAAAAATTGTATGGTTGAATATGCTGCAACACAAATTGTGGTGGGGAGCCATGATGCTCCTTCAGGTTGAAAAGTGTAGGACATAGGTTAATAGGGAAGTGGAGATTAGGCATTTTACACTCCCATTTAGTATGTGGGGCACCAAAATTATTTAGGGAGGATGGGGCTCATTTATCAGATTTGGGGGCTGATACATTTTGTTCAATATTAAAGGGGGATTTAGGAGATGTCTAGGAATGTGGCTGGATATGCATTGGAGGCAGCCAAGATAATTATTGGTGCCTCCTTGTGGTGGGTGTATGATGTAGGTACTCTGTAGGGAAGGGAAGCACTGGTAAGTTAAATGGTTTAGTAATGGATTTAAAGGAGTGAAAATAAGGAACATTCAGGGCTCCTGTGAGTGGCATGGCAGGGAGCCAGTTTCACCTCCTTTATATTCTACATTAATCCTCATTTGAGGATGAGGGAATGGTAAGGTGTTATGGGTGGGTTGTCTGGGGACCAGGATGAATAAAGCCCTGCAAATCCATGGGTGTCCTCATCTGCGAGTGTGGATGTGACTATCTGAGGCTCATTTTTGTGGATACAGATGAGGATACAAATCTTGTATCCATGCAGGGCTCTAAAGATGAAAAAAGGTGGGCTGATGGAAGTCCTCAATAGATATTGAAATGATCCTGGGATTACCTGCACTATGCACTTTTATCTGCCAGGTTCTCCCAGAGAGCTAGTAAGAAATTTGGAGTCTAATGAAACTGCATCCAGTGTCTCCTATCCTTCTTCTGGAAGAACCGGATAATGTCATATTCATATTCACCCAGCTCCAGCATCATTCTTGACTCAACAGAAAGTGATGAAAGATGAAGCTGCAAGCAGTTACATATTTTGATAGTTGTTACATCAAAAGTTATTATTCAGGTAATGGTTACATTTTACTCCAATGTAATGTTTGCTAGGAAAGTAACTGGATATTTTCTTCAAAGTACAATATATGTCCTATCACAATTTAATTAAATACTAACAGAAAAGATTATTGTCTTCTGAAAAATCTTATGTTTTATATAGATTTTATATTATTTATGTATTTATAAAACAATTTTAGTTTAGCTTGTTTGCATGGTTTTTTAAAATATGATTAAAATGATCTATTATACTGTAATAGCACCTGAAAGCCAAAGTCAACATGTGAACTTCACTTGTTATTAGGTGCTGTACTAATACATATGTGCTCCTAATATAATATATATGCTCCTAATCACTTACAAATCTAAACAAATGAAACTCTTAAATCTCTCACTGAGGGATTTTCCAGCCTTCAAATAATTTGCATGTCTCTTTTTGTAAATGTGGACACCAAAACTGGCATATTATTTTAGTGTCAGTCTCACTAATGCCATGTACCAATAAAGTCAACTTCCTCATACTCATTAATCCCCAGTTTATACAGCCATGGATCTGCTTTTTGCCACAGCATCACATTGACAGCTCATCTTGACTTGCTTGCCCTGAATCCTTTTCAGAGTTGCTACTTTACAGAATGGGATCTCAATTTTGTAGGTATGGTCTGTATTATAGATAATAATTTTGCATTTGACTATATTAAGTGTATGTATTTAATTTGTATCCTGTTAGAGTGGTCCCAGTATACCTAGCATTCCAAATATGCCTGTGACTGCTGTGTTCCCATGATTATTTACCATTCCTCCAATCTTTGTGTCATCTGTGCATTTGATTAGCCGTGATTTTTATATGCACTTCCAAACCATTGACAAAATTATTAAACAACATCAGGGCTAGTACTAATTCCATTGGAAATCCCACTAGAGACACATCCATTTAGTGATGATTCCTCATTGGTGACTACTTTTGAGATCTGTTAGCCAATTCTTATCTATTTAACATGTACTCTATTGATATATCGTATTAAGTTTTTAATAAGAATGTCATATGGTACTAAGTCAAATACCTTACAAACATTTGAGTATATTACATCTGTGCACTTACTTTTGTCAACCAGCTTGTAAACTTACAAATTAATGAAATCAGGTTTGTTTTACAAGACATATTTTCTATAAAAGCCATATTGACTGACATTAATTATATTCCTGTCCTTGAATTCTGAATGGAAAAGCTGATATGGATTTCAATTTATTATTTTGCATAGGATTGATGTCAGATAAACTGACCTATAATTAACCTATAATGCCCCTGAATACTGGCACAACATTAGCACTCTCTCCATCTTCTAAAATTTCACCAGTATGCCAATATATATTAAAAAGTAACATTAGTTAGCCAGATATCTCCTCAGCCAACTCATTTAGGGCTCTTGGTTGCAAGTTATCTGGGCTTGCTGATTTATCAAAGTTTATCCTAGCACATGTTTTCTAACTACCTCCTCAGTTACTGATTGACTGGAAAGTAACCTCATCAGAAAAATATTTATTAAGTGCTTTTGTCTTTTCTGCACCAGTGTTAACAATCTTACCATCTTATATCTAGCAACGAGCATATATCATTGCTAGGATTTTTTTTTTGGTCTTGATGGGTGTTAAATTAAAAGCTCTTTATTGTCATTAGCTAAGGATTTTCCCCTGATATCTTTAGCTCCTCTTATCAATTTTATAAGCTTCATAACTTCCTTTCACTTTGTTATGTATTGTTGGGTTTTGTTTTACCTCCTCCCCTTTAACTGTTGTCTTTGCTTTGCCATTAGACCAGGATTAGATTTGTCCTCTTTCATGATTGTGGATTCCTACCCCTTTGACCTTTGCATAAACTTTTTTTAAGGCACTCCCAATTTTCATTGACATATTTCAATTGAAATCTTTCATCCCAATCAATTTCATTCATCATTTTCCTCAACTTTGGGAAAAAAGCTATTGTGAAGAACAATGACTTCTTTCAGACTATCCACTGTTTGCTTATATTGAATGTAAACAAGTCATGATCACTGGTCCCTAAGCAAACACTGAATTCCAGTCCAGTGATTAATTCAACTTAATAACAAAGTCCAAATTAGAGTTAAGTACATTACCTTCTGTGTTAGTAAATTAAAATCTATAATTTTTGAAAACTCATTAGAAAAATGATTTTCTATTGGTTGCTTGATATGTTCACTGTTTGCTTGACATGTCCTTCCCTCTATTTCTCACCTCTTTCTATTCATAAGAAACAGCTTCTTCATCCTCCTTCATACTACATGGGTGCCAAAAAGGAGAAGCATTGAAAGAACAGGATAGACAATATTCCTTATCACAGTGTTGCTGCTTGCCACAGCAACCCCCATCTGCCATTATCAGCTGCAAATAAATAAATAAATAAAAATCCAGCAGCCATGGGTTGAAGCATACTCAGGGTGCTATGAAAGCATGGACAATGCTTAATGCAGTTGGCATATGGGAGTTGTGGGTGAGGGGTGGGGAAGATCATACTCAATGCAGGTGGATCATTCGTTGAAGTTAACTAACAAACTTGAACAAGGCTAAGCATGTTAGAAGCAAGAGGAGGACCAAGACAAGGTAAGCCCAAAACTCAATGGGGGGGGGGAGAAGGGGGCACAATAATACAAAAAAAATCTGGAAATAGCAGAAGTGCTAAATTGATTTTTTGTTTCAGTTTCCACCAAAAAAGTTAGTGATTGGACATCTAACATAGGTAATATTAGTCAAAATGAAATAGGATCAGAGACTATATTTGGGAAAGAACGAGTTAAAATTACTTAGACAAGTTGGATGTCTTTAAGTCCCTATGGGCTGATGAAATATACCCTAGAATACTCAAAGAGACAGAAGAGATATCTGAGCCATTAGTGATTATCTCTGAAAAGTCATGAAAGTTGGAGAGATTCCAGAGGACTGGAAAAGGACAATATAGTGCTAATCTATAAAAAAGGAAAATAAGGGCAACCCAGGGAATTACAGACCAGTTGGCTTAACTTCAGTACTCGGACAGATAACAGAGCAAATAAGGATTCAATTTGTGGGCACCTAGAAGGTAAGAAAATAAGTGTCAGCATTGATTTGTCAAGAACAAATCATGTTAAAATTATTAGGTTGGTTTATTTGACAGGATAACAAACCTTATGGATAGGGGGAAGTGGTAGTTCTGGGATATCTTGATTTAATAAGGCTTTTGATACTGTCTTGCTTGACTCTTTCATCAACAAACTAAAGAAATAAAACCCAGATGGAACTACTATAAGGTGGGTGCATTACTCGTTGGAAAAGCATCCCCAGAGCATAGTTTTTAGTGGTTCACAGTCAGGTTGGAAGGTCATATCAAGGGGAGTCCCACAGTGACCAGTTCTGGGTCCAGTCCTGTTCAATGTATTCATCAGGGATTTAAGTAATGTCATAGAGGGTACACTTATAAAGTTTGCAGATGAAACCAAATTGGGAGGGTTGCAAGAGCTTTGGAGGAAAGGATGAAAATTCAAAATAATCTGACCAAACTAGAAAAATGGTCTGAAGTAAATAGGATGAAATTCAATAAGGACAAATATAATGTAATTCCCTTAGGAAGGAGCAATTAGTTGCACACATACATAATGGGAAATGATGCCAAGACAGGAGTACTGCCAAAAGAGATCTGGCGGTTAGAGTGGATCATTAGCTAATTGAGTCAACAATGTAACACCATTGCAAACAAGCAAACCTCATTCTGGAATGTACTAGCAGGAGTGTTGTAAACAAGACATGAGAAGTAATTCTTCTGCTATACGCTGCGATGATTAGGCATCATCTGGAGTTCTGTATTCAGTTCTGGGTGCCGTATTTCAGGAAAAATATGGACTAATTGGAGAAAATCCAGAGAAGGGCAACAAAAACTATTAAAGATGTAAACATGTCCTATTGCTGTCTCTTTCACCACCTATTGACAGGTCTGGTCATGGACAATTTTAGTATCAATTACTGAAGTTTGGCAAAGTGCTAATTAAAGCAGGCATTTAAAATGAAAAGTATTATTCAAACTTAACTATCGATGTGGTTTCCAGCTGTGGCTATAATATATACTTCGATGGGAACAATGTAAAATGTTTTTTATATATATTTGAAATAAAAAGGAACAACTTATAGTTTAATAGCTTCAGCAGGATAGACAAGTTAGTCTGTAACTGGAAAAACTTAAAAAAAGTAAATAGTCTTGCAGCATTTTAAAGATTATCAAAACAGGTAGATAGTATAATGGGCTTTCGTGGGCACAACCATGAAAAGCTCATGCTACCATCTAACATGTTTTGTTATTCTTTAAGTTGCTGCAGGTACCAAGGTACCTGTTTGAATCCAGCCTGGGTTAACATTTTAAAGGTTGTTATTTTCTGATAGCTGTTGAGTTGCCTACGTGATATGTAGCATTAATCCTGTTCACAAAAACCACCTCCACCATAATTCATACTCTTTTAGGCAATATTACCAGAAAGCCAAGAAAGGGATGTGCATAGATGCTGTATTTATTGTATCGTCTCAGTCACAAAAGTATTCTCTTCAGTTTAAGTATGAGACAAACCAGTGGTGAGATATATGAATTGCTGCTATTCATTCTGTACTTGTTCTGTGGATAAATAAAACTTCAGTCTGCATGGTTGTCAATGTGGCACCATTCATAAATGTTTTATGCACTTAATTGAAAGAGGGACTAGCTCTTCTGCTTTTCCTAGCTGAAATTTGAAAGCAGTGGTGGTAAATGAAGTTTACATAAAAAAAGCTAAATGAATTTTGCTAAAACTTGCTAAAAAGGTTCAAGTGGTTTTCAAATTCTGGTTCACTGTTTTCTTTCATTCTTATATTAGTCTAGTTTGCTGATTCCTAGTTGGCATTCCTCTTTCCCTCTCACTCAGGGTACATCTAGACTACATGGCTCCGTCGACGGAGCCATGTAAAATAGTTTACTCGGCATAATCAAAGAAGTGGGGATTTCACGAGGCATACCAGAGCGGTCAACAAAGGCTTCCTTTGTCAACTGCTCCGCGTCTAGATCAGCTGATCTTCAGCACAGTACGGTGGCCATTTTTATTTTAATTAAGCGGGATTATTTAAATCCCCACTTCTTTGACTATCCCAAGTAAACTATTTTACATGGCTCTGTCGACGGAGCCATGTAGTCTAGACATAGCCTCATTTACTTAACTCTCTGAAGGTATGTCTACACTACCCCGCTAGTTTGAACTAGTGGGGGCAATGTAGTCATCCGCAGTTGCAAATGAAGCCCGGGATTTGAATTTCCCGGGCTTCATTTGCATGAAGCTGGCCGGCGCCATTTTTAAATGCCGGCTAGTTTGGACCCCGTGCTGCGCGGCTACACGCGGCACGGACTAGCTAGTTCGGATTAGAAGCCTAATCTGAACTAGCTAGTCCGTGCCGCGTGTAGCCGCGCGGCACGGGGTCCGAACTAGTCGGCATTTAAAAATGGCGCAGGCCGGCTTCATGCAAATGAAGCCCGGGAAATTCAAATCCCGGGCTTCATTTGCAACTGCGGATGACTACATTACCCCCACTAGTTCGAACTAGCGGGGTAGTGTAGACATACCCTGAGTGGGAGAGAAAGAGGAATGCCAACTAAGAATCAGCAAACCAACTAGACACAGATGAGCAATGCACAGGCCCCTTGTAGGGAAGCCCATGGCCACAAAGCCGATGATGATGGTGTCTGTGTCACCCAGAATGATGACCCTGTGCCACAGGATGGTGTTGATGGCCCTCGCCAGCTGTAGAAGGAGACAAACAGGGAATCACAGAGTTGCCAGGCACCTCGGGAGGTCCCCAAGCCCAATCCTCCCACCCCAGGAGCAACTTCCAACTTGCCCCATGCCCTGGCAGGGCTTTGTGAAGATGGGACTGAAAAACCTTCCAGGGAGGGAGCCTCCCACCCCTTTCCTAGGGAAATGGGACAATAACACAAGAGAGCCATACCTGAATGACCCCAGCCCCGACAGTCAATCTCCTCATGCTGCACTGGTTCCCCTCGGAGCAATAGCTGTCCGGTATGGCGAGCTTACAGAGGGTGATGGAACCTGCTTCTGGAGGGGGATGGCGAGTGGCATGTGGGTGTCTCATCGCCACTCACACAGCTCCAGGAAGATGTCCTTCCTCATGAGGAAATTCTGGAGCCACTGCTGGTTGTCCCAACACTCCAGGATGGTACAATCCCACCAGCTGGAACTGGTGTCCAGTTGCCAGAAGCAGCGGGGAAAAGTGTGTGGGGGAGGATAAAAGGGGTCATGCTGTATGAGCAGCTCCTGGAGAGAAGTGAGGTGGGTGCCCCGCAATGAGCTGTGGGTCCTGTTTCTGAAGGGCCATGAGAGTAGCATGCAGTAACTGCACCAGGAGGTGTGGCATGAAGTCTAAGAGCCGGCAAGTGTCCGGAGGCAGGTCTGGTTCCATGGCTGCAGTGCTGTGGTGTCTGCAAGGGCCACCAGAGCAGGCAGTGAAAAGGCTTTGCTGTGCCTCAAGGAGGTAGGCAAAGGGGAGGATCCTGATACATGGCTGTATAGGGAGGTCCTTTTAAGCATGAGCCTCAGATAGCCTCAGGTAGCATCTCCAGGAAGTGAGCTGTCCTGATGCCCTGCCTGAAGTGCTTCCAGGGGCTTTAAATGCGGTTCAGGCTCCAATTAGTGTGGGCACTCTGTTTTGAAACAGCTCAGTGCTATTTCAATGAACATTTGTAGTGTAGATGTACTATTTTGAAATAAGCTATTTTGGAGTTTTTATTCTGAAATAGCTTATTTTGAAATATGCGTGCAGTTTAGATGTACCCTAAGGTCATGAACATGATTTTTAATGATATTCTGGTAAGGATAGATTAATGCTCAAGAGGCAAGAGCATTAGCACTGAGTACTATCCTAATGAACTGCTACGCTTGCCAAAAGCCAGAGAACAAGCATCATTAACAGATGACTCAGGAAGTGCTGCTTCTTCAGGACAATGCAACACTGCACATCCCAGGTTTCAGTGACCACAACAACCAAATATGGTGTTCAGCTGCATCTCCATCCAGCCTATTCACCGGATTTGGTTCCCTTGGACTGCTGCCTGTTTCGCAGCTTGGAAGACCTTTGTTTCAGTTATAATATTGAGGTAATCACAGTAGTTGTAGAGTTGACATGTATGCAGGAAAAGAAACTCTACAAAATGGGCATAGCCACAGTGTAACTGCATGAATCCAAAGCATACATTTCCAGGGGGGCTAGATTTAAAATAAACAATTGAATACAAGTTCTGGTTTTTTAAATGTCAGGCTAGAAACTTTCTAAAAGCCCCATATATTTTGGTCCAAAGAAGATTCCACAGAGACCAGGAGAACAATGGTTTATATTAAGTTTCACAGAAAAACTGTTAATATTTGTGTGTGACATTTGAGCCTATTTATCCTATTTAAGTATTTAAAACTAACACTAATAGAAAACTAAGCATTAGAACAGAAGACAAGCAGTTTCATGATCAATTGGAAAACTGAAAAGCAGAAACTGAGAGGGGGTATGCTGTTTGTATCTTCTTTTATCTTTGGTAATGCAATGTACATGTGTCACCTAACAGCTTTAATACTACTAGCAATTCTATGGATTCCCTTCAATACTATCATTAATTATAAGAGGCTCTGGGGAAGTAACCCCTTCCCTTTTCTGATTTTTTTGGCTTGTAAAATCTCTGTATTAACACTGTATAAATGTAAATTTGAAAAAAAAGACTAATTTCCTTTTAGCGCTTTTTAAAGGCACATTTTAAGTGTGCTATTTTTGTTCAAATGAATAGTGAAGATCAAATTTCAAATGTGTGTGAGGCAGTGCACTATATTGCACAGAGCTTTCAGTCTTTAAAATTGTAATGCATGAAGTCCAGATGGGCTTCTTCCAGGGCTGTTTTAAAGGGAAAGGCAATTAGCACTCTTTCAGCTTGAGTCCATGGCCTAAATTTTATTAAACTTTCCACATAAATGGTCTGTGTATAGAATTGAAAACATGACAAATGTCAGTCCAAACATTATTTTTGTCAACAAGTTACAAGCATCTGAAAAGAAGGGCTTACCGTTGAAGTTCATTCCCAACCATAACAGCATTACTGCTAGGATGGAATAATAGTACTATATTCTCCTATAAAAATTCACTGTTCTGTAATGCTAGCAACTACAGTATTTAAAAGCTGGCATTGTAATGGCTATTAAAACACCAAACATAAGAGTTATTGAACTAAGAAACCACATGTATTTAAATTTAAAAAATATGCAACGATGGTGTCACACATAGTTAAGCACCTAACTCCCATTACAAGTCAGTAAGGCACCTAATGGCCATTTGCGACTTTGAAAATTTACCCCAGGAAATATCTTAATCAGTCAGGTGCAATCTGAGGTATTCTGTTATGCTGATGCATAGTCGTTTTGAGGCTTTCCCGTTTTTGACAGACCTTTTCCTTCTGCAGTCTGTAGAGTCAGCCTTTTATAAGATACTTATGTAATGTTGATCTAAACTTTATGTGAATTTTTGAACTAACTGCTTTCTGCCTGTTTTATATACTGTAACTATTCTTGCTACCAGACTGAATAGCCAAGTTGTAATTTAATCTCAAATTCTATTGTCTTGAACTATTGTTCAACGGTTTGTTTTGTCAGCAGAACTCTTCAACTGAATTATGCTGTTAAACTAGTGATGCTTTAGTTTGCCTTTCCAGAGGGGTTTACATCAGCAGTAAAATATAGGTTTTGAAACTTGAGGTATATTGCCAAAACTTCTAATGTAATAGGTGCTTCTGCCAAACCCCCCCCCCCCCCAAAAAACCGTACTTATGCCAATTGCACACACAAAACCCTGAATTTGCTCCATCACATCCACTTTGTATGTGCTAATATGTGAGTTCTCTCAGAAAATATTACCATTGCCATTTAAAAATTAAAGCAATCTTTGCTGAGGGTCACATATTTGTGCACATTTGAGAAAAAAGTATTTGGAACATTTAAAAAAATCCTACCTCTCTGTACAATAATACAGTTAATGTTGAAAGTATCAGAGGGGTACCCATGCTTGACTGAATCTGCAAAAACAATGAAGAGCCCTGTGGCTCCTGTGGGAGTATGTACGGGTGCAGATGTCTGACCTCATGGTTTAAATGTGAAAGTATCATTTCTTTTTGTTGAAATGCCAGCGATTGCCCATTCTTTTGCACTGTGTGGCATCATATATATATAGTAGCCCATTGTCTGTGAGTCTGTAACACTGATGTACACGGTCACACCCCGTGGCCATGTACATCAGCACCACGCCCCCCTTCCTCTCCCTCGGTGGCAGTTCGGCCGAGCACTGCGCCTCTCAGCTGGGCCCTGGTGGGGGAGCAAGTGGCCCTTTGGGGTCCCCACGCGTGGTGAGCGCGGACTCCAAAGGGCTGCTTGCTGCCACTTGCTCCCCCGCCGGGGCCCAGCTGAGAACTTCTCAGCTGGCCCTAGCGGGAGCACTGCTCAGCTGGGCCTGAGGCTGCAAGTGACCGTTTGGGGTCCATGCTCCCTACGCGAGGGGAGCACGGACCCCAAACGGCCGCTTGCCACTGCTTGCTCCCCCACCGGGCCATCTGGGGCTGTGGGACTGGAGGGGAGGATGCGGGGGCCCGGAGGAAGGGGGGAGGGAAGCAGCGCTGGCGGGGGTGTGTCTGGGAGGCCGTGGGGCTGGCTGTCAGGAAGAGAGGGTGGAAAGCAGAGCTGGGGGGGAATCAGGGGCCGTGGGGCTGGATGGGAGGAGGGGGGTGGGAAGCAGACCTGGTGCGGGGGGGGAGGTGCAGCCACTGACTGCAGCTGGAGTCCTTGTGTGGAGTCCTTGTGTACGTCACTGCCACCCCTTCCTCCTCCCGCCGAGGCGCTGAGTGGTGCACCCCTCAGCTGGGCTGCCGCAGGAGAGGGAAAGGGGGGGGAGTGACATAGACAGCCCCACCCCCTGGCAGTGTACGTCACCGCTCCACCCTTCCTCCCCTGCAGTGGCCCGGATGAGAGCACAACACTCAGCTGAGCCGCCACGGAGGGAGGGGATGGGGGTGGAGTGGTGATGTACACAGCCAGGGGGTGGGTCTGTGTACGTCACCGCCCCCCTTTCCCTCCCACTGTGGCTCTCAGCTGAGTGCTGTGCCCCTCAGTCAGACCGCTGAGGGAGTCAGCAGTGCAAGGGGCCGTTTGGGCTCCCTCAGGGTGGGAGAGGAACGGAGGGCAGTGATGTACACAGCCCCACCTCCTGGCCGTGTACATCACTGCCCCGCCCCCCCTCCCTCGCGGCAACCTGGCTAAGCAGGCAGCACTCAGCGAAGTGCCATGGTGGGAGGGAAGGGGAAGGGGGGTAGGGAGAGACAGAGGGGAGAGAGAGGCAGGAGGAGGAGGAGAAGAGAAAGGGAGAGTGAGAGACAGGAGGGGGAGAAGAGATCTGAGAGAAAGTGAGGGAGGCAGGAGGAGGAGAGAGAGAGCGAGATAGAGTGAGAGAGCTCAGGAGAGAAGACCTGAAAATCCCGTCTTATGATGGGCTAATTGGCTAGTTGTGTTATATTGGTGAAGTACTAAAAGTCTGTGGCATCAATTAATTTTATCCATCTGGTCCTACTTGACTGGATGCCAACCTTGTATACTCAGGTTAATAATGCAGTCCCACTTTATTTTCTTTCAGAGTATATCCATATAACAACATAATTATTAGCATTTCTGTGGAGGGGGGTCTCCCCCACTCTGGCCACCATTTAGAAAGAAACTAGCCACTTTCCTCTGGTTTAGTTCAGACAAGCTAGATTTGTTACCTCTGTTCAATTTTTTATAGGCTTCATCTGTTTTACTTATCTCTGTGTAAATATTGTGTTCATCAACATTTTTTTTGTGCTCATCAACATTAAACCTGAGCATCTGTTTTCCCACTGTCCTTTGTATCTTTTTTAAAAGAGAATATGTATAGACACTTAATTTCCCATACTTGGAATCAAGACTCCAGAGAGAGACCTTTTTAGTGCATGGAAAGACCTTCAACTCCGAGCTTTCCTTAGAATCCTTTTGCATAAAGAAGAAGTAGGGTCCAAATTATCGTATTCCTTTGCTCTAGGACAGTTTGTGCTTTTACCATTGTACTTTTGACATACTGACAATCCTTGAAGGGTGAAAGTGCTATTCCTTCCTCGCGTCAGGGTTCTGGGGGTTATTTTCATTAGTAATTGTTCTCTCCCTGCAATGGGAATTCATTGTTTTCTTTTTCTTTTGTCTCTTTGTCTGTGTAAAGTATTTGAAATTCTCGACTTCTTTATGTCTTCTAAATAAGTGCAACACTCAGTACACCCAGTACATAGCCATTGGAAACCTTTTCCTTCAGTGATACCCATTGGACAGCCCAAGCTCCCCCTGCTGCCACATACCTGCATGCAGATATAAAAGACAAAGCTTGTAATCCCCCTCAGCTTCTTACCACTCACAGAATAGTTCCCGTGCTCAGCCTTTGTAAAGGCTGTATGTATGTGTTTGCGTGTGTCTGTGTTCGTGTGCGTTGTGTGGTCAGTCTAATCTTCAGGTTAGTTAACATAATTAGTAAGTTTCAGTTGTGTTCAAACAAAATTAAACTTGTTTTCTCCATTTGAGGGGGAGGATTTCTATTCATAGCACTGAGTTATGTCATGGTCATCAGACTTCAAGCTGTGAGTTTCTGGCTCAAGGCCTATGCTAGAGAATGACCACCACAATATCTGCCTGAAGTGCTTGGGGGATTCAAATGTAAAGACCCAGTACCAGATTTGCAGGGAGCTCAAGTCTAGGGTGAAGAATGAGAGAGAGGCTAGGTTGAAATTCCTACTAATGTAGGTGGTGCTAAGGCAACTGTCAAAGCCATCTTGATCTGTGCTGCAGCATCAATGAAATGTGCATTTCCAGTTTTAGCACTGTTCTGTCTTGACCATACTGAGGAAAAAATACAAAACTTTCAGAGAGGACCTGGCCTATTGATGGTCTCCCCACTATGGGTGCGTCTAGACTGGCAAGATTTTGCGCAAACGCAACTGCTTTTGTGCAAAAACTTGCCAGCTGTCTACACTGGCCGCTTGATTTTGTGCAAGAGCACTGACGTTCTACTGTCCGAAATCAGTACTTCTTGCACAAATGCTTTGACGCTCCCGTTCAGGAAAAAGCCCTCTTGCAGAAATGATTTTGCACAAGAGGGGCAGTGTAGACAGGCAGCTAAGACGTTTTGCGGAAAAGCAGGCTAAATGGAAAAAACACCTAGTGGCCGTTTGGAGACTCCATAGCCACAGTCAGCTCCTGGACTTCCTGGTAACCCGAGCCCCCATAAAGCAGACGCAGGCTGCTGAGGTCATGAGGCAGGAGCCCTTCTCCTGTCACGAGGCAGGAGCCAGCACCACCACCCTGCAGACACCCTCTGGCAGCCCCGACGTCTCCCGTGCGTCCTCGGAGGCCGGGGAAGGATCCACCGGTGAGTGTTGCACTTTGCACTCACAAGGGCGGGCGGGGAGGGGGAGCCAGGCGCCCGGAGGGGGGAGGGGGAGAGCATGTCACTCAGGCCACGTGAGCTGCACGGGCTGTGTAGCATTAGGCAGTATGCAGCACGTGCAACCATGTGGCCGCAGCAGGCAGCTCCAGGGTACTCCTGTGACCGTGTTGCTCACACACATCCAGCGGGACCGGGGGGAAGGTTGGATGCCAGCTGGAACCAGCCAGGGCCCCAGGGGCTCAGGCCAGAGCCCGCACCTCCGCAAGGGTGCAGCACACAGAACAGCACACTGTCCCTGCCTGGCTGTGAGGCACAGCCAGCTGCTCCTGGGAAAACCGCAGCGTCACAGCCCCGTGAGCGTGGCCCCCACTGAGCCCCTCACCTGCTCCCGGTGCCTTGGCTGGCCCCCCAAGGGAAGTCCCCACTGCGGCCACACATGTCCCTGGGCTACGCGTGTGAGGGCTAGGGGGAGCGGGAGAGGGGAAGCGCTCGGGCTGGCCCTAGGGCCGCCTGAGTTTTGCTGCAATGATAGTACACTCCCCAGTCACTCTCCGTCCAGGAGACATCCCACGAGATGGGGATCTCAGAGCCCAGACCTCGTCTGCCAGATGTGCTCCCAGGCACTGTGTGGGGATTCATCTCGCTCCCTGTCAAACACCATTGATTGGCCCAAAGCCTCACAGCCTCCACCAGCAGGGAGTTTCACAGGTTAACACAATACAAGCATCCTCCCACCCTACAAGGGGCCAGGACACAGACCCTCCTCCAAGCATGCAAACATACAACACGGGGAGAAGGGGGTAACAGAGTGGGCTCAAGCCACACTATTGTGGGGTCACCTGGGCTCAGGGGTGGAGGGCATGAGGTGTGGGGACAGTGGCTGGGCTGCCTGACTGAACCATCCTTTCTTCTGTTCCCTGCAGCGGGACCAAGCACAAGCCGGGGACCCTCTAGCCCTGCAGCAGCAACAGCAGCAGCCGGCCAATCACCACGGCGGCGGCTCCGCCACCGGGACCAGCTCCTTCAGCACCACGTGCAGGCCGTCGAGCGCATCGAGGCAGCCATCACACGGCGCATGGAGGCGGATGTGCAGTGGCGCCAGGAGGCCTGGGGCTCCTTCCAGGCCCAATGCATCCACATGGCAGATTAAATCGCCACCTGCACTGCACACATTGGCCATGCCATCCATTATGACATGGCCTTGCCCCATGCACCTGCCATCCATCCCCTAGCACTGCCCCTGCCCCCTCCTGCAATGGCTCCTCCTGCTTCTGCCCCTGTCCCTCCTGCAATGGCCCCTCCTGCTCTGGCCCCTGCCCCTGCCCCTCCTGACCACAACCCCATGCAGCCTGCCCCGACGCAGCCTGCCCGCCATGTGCAGGTCTACTCCTGCAGGAGCGGTCGCAGGGCCACCCCTCCCAGGAGTAGCTCCTCCCCCTCCCAGTTGAAGGTCTCCTTCCCCCTCCCAGTTCAAGTTCTCCTCTCTCCCCATTGTAAATAAAACAAAGACAAGTTTTTATGTTCAAGAAAAACTGTGTTTGGTGTTTATTGGAAGGTAAGGAGAGGGGAGGGGAGGGGAGGGGGAAGGATAGGGGATGGGAGGGAGTTGTAAAGGGAGACCGAGGCGGCCCTAATATGGGGCCTGGGAGAACATCTCCTTTAGGGCCTCACGGATGCGCACCCCATCCTGGTGCGCCTGGCAGATGGCAGCTGTGCGGGGCTGTTTGTAGGCCTGGCCCTCGGCTGCCATCCATGCGGGGAGGAAGGCCTCCCCACTCTGCTCTACAAGATTGTGGAGCACGCAGCATGTGGCCACTACCTCCGTGGCATTCTGCTCACCCATCTCAAGATGGGTGAGCAAACACCGGAAGCGGGCTTTCAAGCAACCGAAGGCGCACTCCACTTGATTGTGGGCCTGATTGAGGTGGTCATTGAACCGGGCCCGGTTCTGGTCCAGCCGCCCTATGTAGGGCTGCATTAGCCAGGGCAGCAGGGGGTAGGCCACGTCCCTGATGACACAGATGGGCATAGGCACATCCCTGACAGTAAACTTCAGCTGGGGGAAGTAAATGCCCACCTCCAGCCTGCAAAACAGGCCGAAGTTCCGGAGGATGTGGGAGTCGTGTGCCCTGCCGGACCAGACCGTATAAGTGTCCAGGAAGCAGCCACGGTGGTCCACGAGGGCCTGGAGTATGATCGAGCAGTACCCCTCGCACACAGCAAATTGAGATCATTGCTCCTCATTCTGTCATCTGTCACCATTGAGACCAGCTTCTCTCCATCGTCGTTGGAACCTGTCTTCAGGTAGGTGAAGACTGCTATCAAATCCCCCATCACTCTTCTCTTCTGTAGACTAAATACGCTAAAATCCCTCAACCTCTCCTCATAAGTCATGTGCTCCAGCCCCCTCATCATTTTTGTTGCCCTCTGCTGGACTGTCTCCGGTGTGTTCACATCCTTTCTGTAATAGTGGGAAGGGGCAGAATTGGACGCAGTACTTCAGATGTGGGAATAATCATTTCCCTAGATCTTCTGGTAATGCTCCTACTAATGCAGTCAAAAATGTTGTTAGCCTTCTTGTCTACAAGGGCATACCGCTGACTCATATCCAGCTTCTCATCCTATTCTGCAGAAGTGCTGCTTAGCCAGTCAGTCCCCAGCCTGTAGCAGTGCTAGGGATTCTTCTATCCCAAATTCAGGACTCTGCATTTGTCCTTCTTATACATCATTGGATTTCTTTTGGCCCAATCCTCCAATTTTCTAGGTAACTCTGAATACTATTCATACCCTACAGTGTATCTACCTCTACCCCTAAGCCTAATGTCATCTGCATACTTGCTGAGGGTACAATCCATCCCCTCATCCATGTCATTAATAAAGATATTGAACAAAACTGGCCCTAGAACCAAGCTTGAAACCAACTTCCAACCAGACATCAAGCTGTTGATCACTACACATTGAGCCCGACTATCTAGCCTTCTTTCTAGCCAGCTTACAGTTCATTGTTGGTTTCAGCATAAGCAGGACCTGTCAGAAAAGAATCTCAGGGGTTATAGGCATAGACCTCTTTCTCCTTGTGGCGGGGTCCCGGGTGCGAGCAGTGATCCCCTCCCCCCCACTGTCCTGGGGAGGGGGGGGGGGCTCCGCAAACCTTCCGCCTCAAGTTCATCCTAATCGGCCCTATCCAGGCCTGTAAGTGGTGCGAACGCTGGGTGCGATCACCCTCCTGCCCTAAGCAGCGGGGGGGGGGGGGGTTCAGTGGAGCCACTGCCACGTCCCGCCCCTTTCCCGGGCGGCTGGGAGGGGTCTGGATGGAAAGCGGGCCCTGGGGTCTCTGCCCTTAGTCTTGCCCTCACCGGGCGTGCATCCGCAGGGTTGGGTTGCGACCCTGGCCTTGCAGTACCCTCGGCGCGTGGCTTTTGTGGTTTCAGGGGGGGTGGTTTGCTTCGGGATTGGGTGTGAGGGGAGTGGGGGACCCGGGCCCACACTCTCCTCCAGGTCCCAGCCCAGGGCCCTAAGTGGAGTGTGGTGCCTAAGGGCAGCCCTCCACGGCAGACGGGGCCGGTGCCCTAAATTCGTCTGCCCACAGGCGCCAGAATGGCCCCGCCCCGGGCTGCTTCCACTCCCCCAGCCGAGCATGTCCCGGGTCACTCACCCCGTTGGAGGCGTCGGGTCCATCCCAACGTGGCCCTCCAGCTGCCGACGCTGTCCTTCCTGTTGTTGCAGGGGCCCAGCGGCTTGGCACCTCTGGACGCCAGGGTGGACTCGGTCTGGCTTCCCCCTCTCTAGGCGTCTGGCCGCTGCGTTTAAAGTCCCCGGGGATTGACATCAGGGCCTTTAACCCTGCCCCCCCGGCGCCTTCCTTACCACGCCTCCCTTGTGGCACCCGCTGGACTCCGCCCCTCTGGGCGAGCTGTGGCACCCTGGCCGGACGCTGCTCTGCGGCTTGGCCCTGCCCCCGCCTCCCGCGGTGCGTGTTCGCCCGCACTGCCCAGCGCCTGAGTCCCCGCCGGTCAGACTCAGCGCCGCCGCCTCCCGTGGCCGCCGCTTCCCTGGGCAGGGGGGAGCCCCCTCCCGCAGCTAGTGCGGACCCTGCCGGGTCCGTCACACTCCTGCTGCTTAACTTCTAGCTCTGGACTTTCAAAATCATGAATATCTCTTCTGATGGGCCATTTGAATTCAGCATACCAGTATTCATTTATCCAGAATGAAACTCCCTCAACTTTACAAACTATCTGCCTTATTTTCAGAGTGGTTGGTCCTGAATTTGACGGGTCTTCAAAACTGTGGAAAGGGGATATGCTCTCTAGTTTGCTTCTGCTCCCATCCTTCTTTAGGGACCACTCTCATGAGAAACTTATCCAAAAGTTCAGTCACTCTTTGACTTAGTAACCTGTAGAGGAAGCTCCATGTGGCCTCAGAGGGAAAGTGGATTTATTCCCAATATATCCTAATTCCAAAATCAGAAAGTGGAGGTGAGGATTCAGACCAGTTTTATACCACATGTCAACTAAGAAAGATCTTAAAGAAAAAGTTTTGCATGGTCACCATCTTTTTTTTTTTAAGATCATACTTTGTTCTGTTATCTCTTCCCTGGATTTTGAAGACTGGTATGCTTAACTTGACTATAAAGCTGCTACTTCCATGTGTCAATCATTCTAGCTCACAGACAGCACCACTGAATTCTGGTGAATCAAAATCATTACGGGTATGTCTAGACTACATGGCAATGGAGCCATGTAGATTAGGTTTCTAGACATCAGAAAACGAAGCAGCGATTTAAATAATCGCCGCTTCATTTACATCAAAATGGCTGCCACGCTGTGCCGATCAGCTGTTTGGCGGCACAGCATGATAGTCTGGACACTCCGCGGTCAACAAGGGAAGCCCCATTATGCCCCGTTGACAAGGAAGCCCTTGTCGACCGCCTCGTTATGCCTTGTAGAATGAGGTTTACTGGGGCAGTCGACAAGGGCTTCCCTTGTCAACTGTGGAACATCCAGACTACCGTGTTGTGCCACCAAACAGCTGATCGGCACAGCATGGCAGCCATTTTGATGTAAATGAAGTGGCGATTATTTAAATCGCTGCTTCATTTTCCTATGTCTAGTAAACTAATCTACATGGCTCTGTCGACGGAACCATGGAGTCTAGACATATCCTACCAGTTCATTATTGCCTTTCAGAATGTAAGGGGCTCCCCAGGTCTTTACCAAAGTCATGGCAGCAGTAGTTGGATTGCTCTGAAGATTAGGAGTTCAGGTTTACTTCTACCTGGATGACTGGCTTGTCCGGGGTTGATTTTGTATTTTTACATCAACTGAAATATGTATTTGTCTGTATTTTACCCAAAGCCACATATAAACTTGGAGGTATCTTTGTACCCTGAATCTTAGGAGAGTCTTAGACTTTTACTTGGACAGAACTAGACATTTTTGTAAATCTTCCCACCTGTTCATAACAGTGTCAACAAAATAAGAGTCAGTCAGTCCACAGAAATAATTTCTTCCTGGATTACAATCTGGGTTATGCTATGAATTGGCTAATGTTGCTCTGCTTCACAGAGACACATCTTATTTGATGAAGTTACAGTTTGCCTCAGAAGTCTTTCTGACACATAGTCCAATTGGTGACATTGTAGAGCAGCAACCTAGTCCTGGGTACACATATTTGCCTCTCACTCTCCTGTGGCTCAAGACCCCAGAGACTATGCTAAAGTGGGATGCTTTGTTCTTCATTGTTTACTGATATAGACTCTGATTTCATCTCCTCTTTTTATGGCTTGTGAGACTCCAACGGTAAAGTGTACATGTCCAGTGACTTGAAAGGGAGGAAAATGGTTACTAACTTGTTCTGTAAATGTTATTCTTTGATATATGTTGCATATGTCCACAGAGGCATAGCGAGAGTGTTATGTGCCTGGGGGCAAAGGCAAAATTTGCACCCCCCAATCCCCAGCTGGACCCCCCCTTGCCTGTCCCACTGCTACATGGGGCTCCCTCCAGTACACGAGGCCATTCTACTTCCAGCCAGACTGATGTGCCCTATGGCCAGTTGGTGGCTGTTGTTTCTCGGGGAGCAGGCTACAGGTGAGGACCTGAATTCTGCAGCCCAATGGGTGGTGTCTCAGACCAACTGGCGGCGAAGGGGATTGTTGGGGTTGTAGTCACAGATGGGGCCTGCGCACCAGCTGCATTCTGCACATGCTCAGCCTAAACCCCTGCTCTGTGCGCTGCCCCTGCCAGGCACTTCACGCTCAGTTTCAATTTCCTGCAGGTGCGGAAGTGGCTGGCACCCATGGTTTACTAGCTATATCCTTCCCTATTCTGTCCAGCCGGCACCCATGGGGTCCTAGGTCTCCTAGTGCCATCCTTCTCTCTGCTGCTAAATTGGCACCCCTCTAGCATGGCACCCGGGGGCAACTGTCTCCCCAGTTGCTCCGTGTTACACCATTGTATGTCCATTCCTCATACCCCTCTACTTCAGAGTGTCTGCAGGAAGGAACTGAGGGGGCTGGAGCAGCTCTGTCTTTTATACCTAAGTACACTGGCACATGGCAGCAGAGGCAGCTCAACTATCTAATGGGTACCACTTAGGGAAAAACTTTCCAACTGCCGTGTATTGGGTACGCTGACCCCAAGAGTAGAATGGACACATGTACCATACCTTAAAGAACAATACTTGCAGAACCAGTTACTGTTTTTTATTTCAATTTCTTTTAAAATCGGTTAAATTGTGAATGTCTGAACACGGTTTCTATGAACAAGAAGTAAAACATACATCTGTTGCTCTGTCTGTGTTATTAATTAATATCACTTAATAACAGCAGAATATTCAAGAGGCTGAGGTCAGTAGACTTAACAAGAAAGTGAAAAGTCTCCAGAATAAGCAATGTGAACAGTGGGATAAATGCACTGAACAGGAAGATGGACTAAATCAAGCTAAGAAGGGGAACCAGCAACTGAAGCATGAACAGGAGATCCATATAGAACAGGTATACTTTGGTGGGGGCATTAAACATATGATTTTAATATCTTTTACTCTATTGAAAACCATAGCGGAGTACTTTTTAAAATCAGGAAAACCTGACTAAAATGTCAATAGCCAAACAATGTTTTTAGCAGTTAAAAATGCATTACACATTTTGTTCCTCATAAAATGTTAGGTCTTAAGTATAAATTAATATTAGTAATAATGTATTATTGCTATCTAAGAAAGAACAATTTTTTTTTACATGCAAGAAAATCACCACTAAGTCTTATCTCAAAACCTTTATACGGTTTTCGGTGATGTTTTTCTAGTTGATATCCTCCTCTGATCTGGGAGTTCCTTGCCTCTAGACTGTGAAAGCATTTGCCACTCTGTTTCAGAGGGCAGTTAGGCTCACTCACTGGGTTATGATAGCCTGAGGGCTTAGAAGATCTGGAGAGCCAAGATAAACAGTAAGGTGCCCTGAGGATCAGTGCTTAAGTTCATTTTAGTTTAGTTCACCAAAGCTGAGGAATAGAGTCACAGTTCAGCGACTACAAAAGGGCTTGCTGCATTAACATCACCAAGAGAAGCTGAGGGCCTCACTAGTGTACAGTAATTACTCATTTAAAACGTGTCCACTTAACACGTTTTTGCGCTAGCACGATTTTTTTTAGGGAACATTTTTCTAATAACACGACTGTCCCCAAAATAACACAAAAATAATCAAGTGGCAGACTACTTCACATGGCACTATGAGTTGGTGAAAACAGTGGTAATATGCATGAGCGGATGAATACATGTGGTCACAGTGCTCCTCCGCTCACTCACATGTTTATCTTTGTGTTTTGACAAACCGCAGTGACTTGAGTTGCTAGATATCTTGTGTCGCTAGATATCTAATGTTGATGTTGACGACCCAGCACCGACAAAAAATTGACTTTGCCACCACTACCTGAAACACAACTCCAATCTTTTCCATTATTTTTAATGGGAAAATTGACCCCACATAGCATGTTTTCGCTTAGCACAAACATTTTCAGAAATGCATCTATAGTGTTAAATGAGGAATTACTGTATTCTGGCCCAGTATCTTGTTGGGGCTTGATGCTTTCCTGGTACAATATTGCTCAGCAGTTTAGCAGGGAATGGCTTTGAGCTCCTTAGGAACTGGTGCATCTGTGGTGCTTGACAATTGCTTTCTACAAAGCCGGCAGAACACAGCTGTGACTAAGTCCTTTAACTGGCCTCATTGCCTGTCAACAAAGAACTAGCTAGAGACCCACTCACTCTGAAGGAGGATCACAGCCTTGTGATTTGTGGAGTTAAACAGAGAGAAAATATAAAACGGAACATACTACGGGTTGGACCTCCAACTAGGGAGTTTGTTGGACCAGGCAATGTCAAGGTTGGCCCCTCCGCTGCCAGCAACAAGGCTCAGTTGCTGGCTGCCAGTTCCCACTCCCAACCTCCCCTCTCAGCTACCATCCTCCTGCTGCTGGCCCAGCGGGGCTCTTGACTCCAGCATGGCTAATGGCCACTGGCCCTGCTACCACCAGCCCAGCTCTGGTAAGGCTCTCTGCTGTTGGCCCTCCTGCTCCCAGCCTGGCTGAGCTGCTAGCCTTCCTGCAACAGGTCAGGCAAGGCTTCCAGCCACTAGCCTTCCTGCTACCCGGCTACCAGGGCTATCTGGTCCATCAACATCCATGGTATGGCTGGACCAGAGAATCCCAGTTTAGAGACGTTCAACCTATACTATTCTTTAGGCACTTATCTATATTGAAGGCTCTGTAAAATAAATGGAAGTATTTAGAATGTTAACAGTTTGGGGACAAGAAGTTGTGGTAGGCCAAACCTACCAAGGCCTAAGATGTGAAGGACTGATCCAAATTGTCCAGGAAGGAAAATGGCATGAATTCATTGATCCAGAGAGTTGCAAATAAGAAAACCATTAGTGACTGGAAGAGGGAATCTTTGGGAAATGTGGTGCTAATCTTCCAAAGAAGGATAAGCAAATACCAGCTTCTGTAATACAATATCTGTCACCAGCCATGGTACCAGAGATTTGAAGGGGGAGAGGCTGTGAAGTCTAAAGTTGCAGAAATGGGGCTTGTATTATCATTTGTTATTTGGGAAAGGGGGAATAAAACATTCCACTGAAGTCTGTGATCCACCAAAGTACCTGAAACACTGTAAAGGTATGTCTATACTACAGTGTTATTTCGAAATTGTTAATTCGAAATAAGTTATTTTGAAATAATGCGTCTACACACAAGGTGCATTTTGAAATAGCTTTTTGCTATTTTGAAATAGTGCATCTGCACTGATTGGACGCTGAATTGCATTTAAGGGCAGCTGAAACCAGTTCCAGCAGGGCATCAGGTCAGTAGTTGCTTTGTGTGGCTGCTGCCTGAGGCTATCTGAGGCTTGTGCTTAAAGGGACCCCCCTAGACAGCTGGTTCTCAGCTTTCCCTGCTTGCCTGCCTACCTCACTGAGGGACAGCAAAGCATTTTTCTCTCTGTCTGCTTTGGTTGCCCTGACTAAGGACACCACAGCACTCGGCACCATGGAGCCAGAACTGCCCCTGGGCACTCTGGTGCTCATTTTAGACGTGTTACTGCAAGCCTGGCTGCAATCGCTGGAGACTGCCTGGCATCATTTGCTGTAGCCTGATCCCCAGGCCCTCTTCTCGACCCCCCTGGGGGCCGGGGAGGAGCAGCAGCAGCGCCCAGACGCCAGAGTGCTCTGCCACATCTGGCATCTGGACACCAGCAGTGACTGATGGAACCACATCTTTCTGGAGCACTGGGGAGACAAACAATGGGCCCAGAACTTCAGGATGAAGAAGGACACCGTCCTCAAGCTCTGTGAGTGGCTCACCCCTGCTCTGCTGTGATGGGACACGCATATGAGGCCCACCATTCCCCTCCACAAGAATGTGGCCATCGCCCTCTAGAAGCTCTCCACACCAGATAGCTACCGATCCATGGTGAACCAGTTCGGCATGGGGAGATCCACCATCAGAGCAGTGCTCATGCAGGTATGGCAATCTCCAGCCATTGTGCAAGGGGAGGGGGATGCAAGGAGGAGATGGGCTGCCTTAGGGAAAAGGGGGGGGGGAGGCGGTGAAAGTCCCCTCCTCGGGAAGGCTTGGTCTGTCCCAGCCACATTATGGACTGCTCACAGTGGCCAGGATTGCAGGGGGGTTTGCTTCTGGGAGTGGGGGTGCGGGGCAGTGGCGGGGAAGGAGCACTCTCAGTGACCCTCGGTGGTTTTGTGTGTCCCTCTGCAGTGGTTAAGGCCATCAATAGAGTGCTGCTCCACAGAGTCATCCACCTCACTGATTTGGATGAGGTGATCGAGGGGTTTGGCAACCTGGGTTTCCCCAACTGTGGGGGGAGAAGGAGCAATCCATGGGAGACACATCCCCATTCATGCCCCGGACCACCAGGCCTCCCTCTACATCAACCGGAAGGAATACTTCTCGGTTGTCCTGCAGGCTGTGTCTGATCACCGGGGCCAGTTTATGGACAGCAACTTGGGCTAGTCTGGCAAAGCACATGACGCGCGGGTGTACTGCAACTCCTCCGTGTGTCAGAGGCTGCATGCTGGGACTCTCTTTCCTGACTGCCACATCAGGGTCTAGGACGTGGATGTGCCTGTGTGCCTGGTGGGGGATGCAGTCTTCCCACTACGACCCTGGCTGATGAAGCCCTACATGGGACACCTCAACCCCTCCCAACAGGCCTTTAATGCCAAGCTCGGCAGGGCCCGCATCATGGTGGAGGGAGAGTTCAGCTGGTTGAAGGCCCATTTTAGATGACTCCTCACTCGCCTGGACCTCTCCAAGTGGAATATTCCACACGTGGTGGCAGCATGTTGTGTGCTGCATAATTTGTGCAAGAGGAAGGGGGAGGCTTTTCTCTTAGACTGGATGGTAGAGCCGACCACTTGGTTGGCCTCTACGCGCAGCCCCGCATGGCTACAAGCTGGGAGGCCCATCGGGGGGCTATCTGTATCTGGGAGGCCCTGCGGGAGAGCTTCCACCCAGAGGAGGACTGAAGTCTCCTTGGCGTGCCCCACTGGGGCCTTGTCCCTTATTCCACCATCATATCCCTCCACTTTCCCCTCCCTAATCCCCCTTCCTGATGTACAATAAAAACATGTGTGTTGCCAAAAACAAACTCTCTTTATTAACCATAACTGGGGTGAAGGGGGAATGAAGGTAGGAGAGGGGAGGGGTAAACCTGGGAGTTGGGAGCTGGAAGGGGGAGGCAAGAGAAGGAAGGGAGAGGAGAAGTTCAGGGTTGGGATTTTTCTGGTCCATGTATCTCCCAGCGCTGTGGGTGCGAGGGGCCTTGGCGTCCCCGGGAGGGAGTGGGTATGGAGGGTGGGGAGGGGTGGGAGGAAGAAGCAGGAGGGGGAGCAGGAGTGGGAGGAGGAGCGATAGCTGGGGCGGCCTCAGGGGCAGGAGCAGCAGCAGGCAGCAATCTCTGCACCAGGGACTGCAGGTGGTCACTGATGGAATGCCCCTGGTTAAGCAGCTCCCGCAAGCTCTCCCACTGCAACTGCAGGTCTTCCTGCACCCAGTGCTCCTGGCAGCGGACCTGCCTTCACAGGAGCTCCAGGTGCTGCCTCTAGTACTCCTGGTTCCGGTTCAACCTGCTGAGAGCCCGGGTGGCAGAGGATGTCCTGGGCAGGGTGGTGCGTCCTGCACTTGCAGCTGCTGCAGCTGTGGAAAAACACAAGACGTGGTCAGTTCTCCCTGGAGATACAGTGGGTGAAGCCCAGCCCCACTCTGCAAGGCGAGGATGGCAGGTCTCTGCACCATCATGTCCTGCTATCCCCGGAGTGTGAGCTGGCCCCTATGCTGTATATAGTGTGGGTGTGGGGGAAAAGGGGAGATGTGCCCTGCCTCTGCATGGGGGGGGGGCTTCTGGAGGGAGGGCATTGTGCAGTGTCCGTCTCCGGGGTCAGGAGCATGTCATGTGCCTTCATACCTACATGCATGTGGGTAACAGACCAGGGCCTCTGTGTGCCAGCAAGCCAGGGCCACATGCCTAGGGTGGCACGGCACATGCAAAGGTTGCTGTGTGCTCTGTGGTCAGCAAGGCCCACATGCACGGTCCCTGGTCTCCCTCTCTCCCTCCCCACCCCGCATAAAGGGACAGTGATGGCACTCACATATTGAGGCCTCGCCGGCCTTGGATGACACCAGCGACAGGCTTGCTGGGATGGCTCAGGGGTCCTGGGTGCAGGACACACTTCCTCTAGGCTCCTGCAGCTCCTGGCCGTCCTCCTCCTGGGTGTCATGGGCAGGGCCCTCTGCCCTAGGGTCGATGACCACCTGGGGGGCACGGACTGTCTGACCCCCCAGGATGTAGTCCAGGGCACTGTAATAGGGGCAGAGGTCTGGGTCTGCCCCTGTTTGGGAGCTGCCCCCTGTGGCCCTGGCATAAGCCTGCCTCAGCTCTTTTATTTTCATGCACACCTGCTCCTGGTTGCGCATGTGGCCTTTGGTGGCCAGGCTCTCAGCCATCTGTCTGTAGACGGCCACATTCCTGTGTCTAGTGTGGAGATCGTGGACATTGGAAGCCTCCCCCCAAAACCTCAATGCGTTCCACGATCTCTGCACTAGACCAGAAAGGCACCTGCTTTTTGCAGCCCCTGACAGGCTCCTGGGAGCGCCAGACTGCTTCTGGGGAGCAGTGGAGGGCTGGGTGCTACTGTGTTGCTGGCTCATGCTGGACCAGGTGCACGGACTGCTGGCTCGGTGCTGGCAGGCTTGCAGCTGGCACAGGCACTGTGGCCAGAGTCTACTCCTTTAAGGGCTCTGGGGCACGGCAGGGAGCAGAAGAGTTGTCCTGGTTGTGCCCAGAGTGGCCACAAGGGCACCCTGGGAAGGGCTGGAGGCCCTCTATTTCAAAATAAGCATCTACATAGAGCTTATTTCAATTTAGCTATTTCGAATTTGGCATTATTCCTCATGGAATAAGGTTTACCAAATTTGAAATAAGCACTCCGCTATGTCGATTTAATTTCAAAATAGCGGTTTGGCTGTGTAGATGCTAGGAAAGTTATTTCAAAATAACAGTTGTGTAGATATATCCTAAGATAGTGTGGTAGCTCATATTTTCAGTAAAGGAAGGATTAATGCTTCACAGTAGTTCCTGGATCAGAAGAGGTGAACACAATACCCACTATGTGTAGGCACAGATTAGATCTTCAGCTCTGAGAACAAAATGTGTTGTCTGGTCAGTATCATTTAGTCTAACTTGAGGTCTAATCATATTGCAGCAAGCATAGCCCTGGTCACACAAGCATGGTTCTGGTAAGCTTAGGAAGGGAGCAGTGCTTGTCAATCTCTAACGTGTTGGTAACAGAAGGTCAACTGGCTCGCTTCAACCTTTGAAAAAAAAATCTCTGCTTACATTTTCTTCCCCTAATAGGGTACATCTACACAGCAGTGTTATTTCAGAATAACGCCAGTTATTCTGAAATAACATAGTCCATGTCTATGCTACAAGCAGTTATTTCAACATAATGTCGAAATAATGGCAAGTTGGGGGAATTCTTACTCTGACTCTTGTAACCCACATTTTACTAGGTGGAAGGGAAGTCGGAGGAAGAGTGCTCTAACTTGGACTTCCTGCTGTGTAGACAGCACCAAAAGCTGAAATAAGCTATTTTGACTTCAGCTATTCAATTGACATAGTTCAAGTTGTGTAGCTTATTTTGGCTTTAGCTCTGCTGTGTAGAGGAACTGTATATAATGTCCTCAGTATTATCTTTAACACATTGCCATTTGCACCTAGATAAGATATGTTCATATGTACATGTGTATTCATCCGCTCATACCAAAAATTGGACTCAGTTGATTTTTGTAGTAGTGAAGCACGGGATATTTAAATCCCCGCTTCATTAACTACTTTGGTCGTTTGTTTACAAAACAAACTTCACATAGAACATTTACACTGCTAGCATCTGCAGACTACATGTTTAGTTTACAGCATGAGGAACAGGGAGATTTCTCCATAAAAATGCTAATTTAATAGAATAGTAGCCCAATGTCTGTGACTCTGTAACGCTGAAACGTTGGCTGTTCCCTCTGGGCGGTGCTGTTGTCTCCCGCCGTGGCGCTCGGCTGACTTCTGCACCTTGTGGGAGCAAGCGGTGCAAGTGGCTGTTTGGGCCCCGCACTCCGCATGCAGCACCTCTTCTGATGGGCTAATTGACAAGTTTAATAGAATTGTCCATCACATAGCCAAACTTTTTTGTAAAATGTATAGAAACAGGTAAATTTTTATTTCAACAAAAAAATGTTTTAACATCAATGAGTTTCTTCTCCTGCCTTAGGCATCCTATTAAGCATGCAATTATATTACTAGAGACAGACAAGGAGTAAAATGAATAAGAACAGATTTGTTTTTTCTTTACAAAAGATGGCTTCCTGTGTAGACTTTAAACAATTACTTTTTCTGAAGGAAGTTAAACTCTGAAGTCTCCTAGGGAACATCTACACTGCGTCCCTAGTTCGGACGAGGGATGCAAATGGAGACGACCGAAATAATTAATGAAGCGGGGATTTAAATATGCCGTGCTTCATTAACATGATCTCACCAGTGCGCTAGTTCGAATCACAGCTGATTCGAACCAGGAAGTGCGCGCCGGGACACGTTAGTTCGGACTAAAGCCCTTAATCCGAACTAACATTACTCCTCATTTTTTGAGGAATAATGTTAGTTCGGACTAAGGGCTTTAGTCCGGACTAACGCGTCCCGGTGCGCACTTCCTGGTTTGAATCAGCTGTGATTCGAACTAGCGCGCCGGCAAGATCATGTTAATAAAGCGCAGGATATTTAAATCCCCGCTTCATTAACTACTTCGGTCATCTCCATTTGCATCCCTAGTCCGAACTAGGGATGCAGTGTAGACGTACCCCTAGGTAGGAATTAATCTCAACCATCACTGGTATTAAGGTTCTGACTTGATTTTATGAGTCATGAACAGTAAATGTTGGAGCTCATAGGCTGCAGGCCAGAACTATTCTATGCCAAGCATTTCCAAAATATCAGTAAGAGAAACTAGTTGAAACATACAGTATTTGTCTTCTCTGAAACACATTTGCACCACATAAAAGACCACTTGCCTAAAATTAAGAATAATACTGAAAGACTGAAAATTCCTCATAGCAAGAAACATTTAACTTTGCTTTCAGGAGGAGTAAATGTTTTCCTGATTAGACTATCATAGATAATATAGTAGAGGGAAATTTCTTTGGCTCCAATAATATTATGGCATGTTACTTTAAAAATATCATCTGGTTTATGTATTTAAAGTTTGTACCATTTCTAGTAAAGATTTCATTGTGGGATTCTAAATATTTTATTTTTCAAAGGATCTGCATCAAATTATCTTACGTATTAGTAAACAAACTATTTTTTTCCTAATTGGTAGACCTGCCAACTGATGCTACAATCTAAAAACTTCTTTCCTTGTCATACATCATCAGCAGTAGAGAGGTATTTTTCAAATTAATTTATTTACCCATTTTTCTAAAATACTTTCCCCCCCCCGTGAAAGCATTTCAAAAAGGTTTCTTTTATCCTCTTCATTTGTCTATTTTTTTCAAAAGAAAAATTGTCCTGACTTGTTGGCTGTTTTTTTCAGTGCACAATTTCCATTGCTGGTATTGTCACTTCCTACCATGTGATAAGATAACCCAGTGCAATTAAAAGATAGATGTTTTCAAAAATTTTCAGTTTTAAAATAGAAAATTCTATTTTTGGAAATAATTTTTAAAATGTGGAAAATAAAATTATGACTGTTACAAACTGTAAGAACTGATTTTTCCCTATTTTTGCCCAGATCTAATATGCATGGGAATAATACTGGAGGGCTATTTATATCCTAAAGTACACTTGTGCATTCCCATAGATGCTGAAGTCATACTTTATGGACAATGGAGCATGCACAAGTGTTACTGAGAGCATAATTTGGTCTACATGTTCTTTCTCACTATTAACAGTGCATTTCAAAGAAATAACTCAGCTTGACTGTCAGAGCTCAGACTGCTGTAGCTCACTAGTTTCTTGCAGGTGCAATTAAAGTTGCTGAGATTGATGTCTAAAACCTTATATGGTACCTGAGAGACTTTTGCACTCCCTCTATGCCATCAAGACAACTGACATTTTCTGGTGGGCTCTCGATAACAAGCTTTAGGTTTGAATGTCTTGGAATTTTAGTGGGGGAGCTGATAGCCCTGACATTCATTAATACAGTGTAAACTCCATCTGTTTTCTCATATATTTGCCTGCGGAATGTGGAATTAACTATAAGGGCTGTGGTATAACTTTTCTTTTATGTGCTTGCACCAAATAGGTTTCTAAAGGCCCTTAAACTGATTATACAAATGGCCATGTAGTTGCCCCCAGTTGTGCTAATTATATTCCCATTAATGAAAGATGCTGTGCTATGCTGATGGGATTCTCCATTTGCTTGTAAGCAATAATGTTAAGAACGAGGCTACTTTAAAATTGCATTAGTGCTCTGTAGTCTTTTCATCTTCAAGTCCACTTTACCATTTTTTCAGTTAAAAAAGTGTCTATTTGTTTATTATAGCCTCTTATAGAGATGTTTCTGTTATAGACAAGTAATTAGCATTCTGAGAGTGCTAATCTTCACAAATATACTGCATCCATTTCATCTCTTTCTCTGTGTGACACTTTTAGGTTATAATGTATGTAGTGCTGATGTGTCTGTGTTGGTCCCAGGATATTAAAGAGATGAAGTAGGTGAGAATATGCCTTTTATTGGACTGACTTCTGTTGGCAAGGAAGACAAGCTTTCAAGCTTACATAAAGCACTGTGAGTACATTTCCCAGACTTGAAGAATAGCTCTGTGTAAGCTCAAACACTTGTCTCCCTCACCAATAGAAGATGGTCCCATAAAAAATACAATCTCTATTTTATCTCTCTCATTTTAGGTAATAATATGTATTTGATATGATTTTAAAACATGTTCATTTGCCTTTAATGATGTTTCCTCATCATTTGTAATCTTCCTTTGCAAAGTGTAGGGGAGGCTGCAGCTTCGTAAGTAAGCTTATCTATTTTCTGAAGGCAACATCTCCACCCCCAAAATTGAAGGATAATCAATGTAGTAGGAGAAGACAGATAGCACTCTGTGCATTTGTAACCAAATGGTGCTGTATCTTCTTCAAAGTTCTGTTTTACTATAATAGTCCTGAGGCCACATGACTAGATCATAAACAGTATCAATCTGTGATAGAAGCAACGTATTAAAATCTCTGTAGTGTTTGGCAGATAACAAACTTTACCAGTTTATTTAATGAAACATCCACTCACTGAATAGCATCACCATAATCTTAAAATTTGTATATATTTCACAAATCTGGTTTATTTGGACATTTCTACTATACTTATTTAATATTAAAATATGCCTCCAATAAACCATCTCTTCTAACATAATAGCAAAATCTATATACTAGTAAATTGTTTAATTGGGAGAACTGGCTTTTTTTAAACAAGCTTATTAGCACCACAGGAGGCATTTATTGGCTAGTGCATGCTCCCTTACCTTGCAGTTCTGCTAATTAAGCTCTGCTAATGTCATTATTTTCTTGTAGATTGAGCACTATGAGGAAACTTTCAAAAAGCAGAACTTGGAAGTGGAATGTTTACAACAGCATATTGGAATCCTTCAAAAAAGATAAAGGAAAAGGAAGAGCCAAGCAAAAGCTTCTGACACTGCTATTGATGTATTCAAACAGAAATACTGAGCTAGCGTAGATGCAGTTCAGTTCCAGGAAAAACAAATACAAAGCCGAGGAAGGAGTCAAGTGAGGTACTATACTCTACTAGAAAATTAGCTATGGAACTACATCTGTTTTCAAATACATAGGAAAAAATAAAATCTCAGCAACAACAGCTACAGGTAAAAATCTTAATTACAGTAAAACTCCGATGGTCCGGCATCTGATGGTCCGGCACCATCAGGAACCCGGAAGTGCTCCGGGCAGCCAGACCATTGGAGCTGCTTTACCCCCAGCTTCCCCGATTCAGCCGCTGCTAAAACTGACCAGCGCTGAATCCGGGAAGCAGGGGGCAGAACAGCTGGAGTGCTGCCGGGTAGGTCTAGTAGTGCTGCCCCTTGGGGCTGCGGGACCAACCCAGCAGCACCCCAGCTGTCCCGGATTCAGCCGCTGCTGAAATTGACCAGCAGCTGACTCCAGGAAGCCCGAGACAGAGCTGCTCTGCCCCAGCTTCCTGGAATCAGCCGCTGGTCAGTTTCAGCAGCAGCTGACTTGGGTACTCCTGGGACAGAGCAGCTGAGGTGCTGCTAGGTTGGTCCCCGCAGCGCTGAGGTTTGGCACTACCAGACCAACCCAGCAGCGCCCCAGCTGCTCTGTCCCAGGCATCCCGATTCAGCTGCTGCTGAAACTGAGCAGGGCTGACTCCAGAAAGCCCAGGGCAGAGCAGCTCTGCCTCTGGCTTTCTGGAGTCAGCCACTGATCAGTATCAGCAGCGGCTGACTAGGGGACATCTGGGGCAGAGCAGCTGGAAGGCTGCTGGGTTGGTCCCCGCAGCGCCGAGGTTTGGCACTACCAGACCAACCCAGCAGTGCCCCAGCTGCTCTGTCCCAGGCGTCCCGATTCAGCCGCTGCTGAAACTGACCAGGGCTGACTCCAGGAAGCCCGGGGCAGAGCAGCTCTGCCTCTGGCTTTCTGGAGTCAGCCGCTGATAAGTTTCAGCAGCAGCTGACTTGGGGACACCTGGGGCAGAGCAGCTGGGGTGCTGCTGGGTTGGTCCAGTAGCGCCGCTCCTCGGTGCTGTGGGACCAACCCAGCAGCCTTCCAGCTGCTCTGCCCCATGCGTCCTGATTCAGCCGCTGCTGAAACTGACCAGGGCTGACTCCAGAAAGCCCGGGGCAGAGCAGCTCTGCCTCTGGCTTTCTGGAGTCAGCCGCTGGTCAGTATCAGCAGCGGCTGACTTGGGGACACCTGGGGCAGAGCAACTGGGATGCTGCTGGGTTGGTCCAGTAGCGCCAAGGAGCGGCGCTGCAGGACCGACCCGTCAGCACCACAGCTGCTCTGCCCCAGGCGTCCCCAAGAGCAGCTGGGGTGCTGACGGGTTGGTCTCATGGCACCAAGGGTCGGCTCTACCGGACCAACCCAGCAGCACCCCAGCTGCTCTGCTGCAGGCGTCCCCGATTCAGCCGCTGATGAAACTGACCAGCAGCGGCTGAATCGGGGACTCCTGGGGCAGAGCCGGACTATCAGAAGGGAGGGCTATGAGGGGGTCTGGGGTAGCTTCCCCCCACCCCATCCCAGACCCCTCATAGCCCCCCCTTGTGATAGTCCGGCATATCTGATAATCCGGCACCCCCTGGGTCCTAAAGGTGCTGGATTATTGGAAGTTTACTGTAAAATGAAATGTAGCATTACATTATGACAGGGTTTAAAAGCATACATTAGAAGACAGAAGACTAAAGATTGGATCCATCTCATATTTCATTCTTTATTTCCTATTCATTTGCATTATTCTCCAAAAACCTTTCCCCTTAAGTTCTGAAGTGAAAGCTTAATATTGTTCATATCTTGTCATTATAAAGACGAAAAATGCTAATTTTGATATGGTATTGCATACTGTTACTTGTGAGGAAAAATATATGACCGTACAAGTTGTACCTCCCTTAACTGGGATTCCCTGGTCTGGCAACATCCATGGTCCAGCATGGACCATGGATGTTCCTGGATGACAGAGCCCAGGAAGAGGGAAGTCTGGAGGCAACACAAGAGTACTGCAGGTGGCACTGGCGAGACAGCTGAGAATCCAGTGAGTGTGTGCGTGGGAGGACAGGCAGCATGGCAGGGAGTTCTGTTTCCAGCAGATTTCCCTGGCTCCAGGGGTCGGGGAGCTCTAGGGCAGTGGCTGTGAAGCTCTGGCTGTGGCCAGGGAGCTTCGACCCCAGCAGCAGCCAGGAACCACTGGTCCCAGCCTTCCCTGGTCCAGCAAATCCCCTTGTTCGGGATCAGTCAGGACCCAAAGATGCTGGAGCCAGACCAGAGAGGTCCAACCTGTATTTTAATACAGTTTACTTACTGTATAGTGGTGTATGAGATCAGTAGAGAACAGATTGGGCAAAAGGCTTAGGAATCTGCAAGACTTATAATCACTTGTAAATATCACATTTAGAAAAAAAAACCCAATATCTGGTTTACAGAGATGTTGCTGAACTGGTATACGAGTCACATTGCCATTGACAAAGGGATATAGGTGTCTAAATGCAACTTACAGAATCACAGAACCATAGAAATATAGGGTCAGAAAGAACCTGGAGAAGTTATCAAGGCCCCCAATGCTGAGACAGGAGGGGCCCTTTAAATCACTGCTGGAGCCCCAGGCAGGGTGCTGCAGGTGGCACTAAGGACTGGCTGGTGGTGGGGGCACAGCACAATACAGTCTGGGTGGCTCTGAGGGCTGGCTGCCCCAGCTCTGTCCATTCCTCCCTGCTCCTTCAGGGAGCACAGAGCCAGCTTCCCCCTCCCCTTCCCCCCCACCGTGCTCAAGGTCCTAGCAATTCTGTCATCCCCTGATGTGTGGATAGTTTCTAATTCCTACCAGGCTCATAGGTGTAGTGACTATGAGTCTCTCAGCTTGCTGGGAGATGGGGGAAGGGCAAGGTGTAGGCAAGCTCCTCTTCCTCAGCCACTGGGCTGTGTTGCTCACTTTTTGATGCCAATACAGCATAGTGGCTGTTCACCTTGTTGCATAGAGGACCTAGGTGGGAAGTAGAGTTCTGCCTATTACTTGAAGCAGATAGTAGCAGTCAATTTCCTTCCTATAGAACAGCTGGTTCTCCTTCCTCCTCTGATGCTGCTATAGTCATCTATAGTTAGCAAGCATCCTCTGTCCTAGGTGTTTCCACATCCATCCTGCCAAGGATGTCCTTGGCTCCAGATGCTACGCAGACCAAGCCATCTCCTTTTTCAGCTCTCTTACCTGAATTTTGGGAGTCTTCACCAGGAGACACCTTTGGCACCAGGTGTTTCGCCTTGCTTTTCTTTCATCAATGGTGATATACAGACTGAATCCTTGGCAAGTCAAGGCTTGAGTGGAAGTCTCTGGGGGCAGGATGCCTGTCTTTCAGTAGGGCCCATAGTTATAGGCAGATGAAGATCTAGCAGTAGTGTTGGCAAGACATTGTTTTCTTCTCTTTATTGCTGATTATCATTTGCTTTCATCTCACCAGCCACATGTTCCATCGAAATCCAACATTTGGGCACCAGAGATCCTCAGTTATGAAGCTGCTGCCCAAGTTACTGATGGTGGATATGTCTGAAACTGCCTTAAGTGTTGATACCAATGAGCTTCTCAGAACCTGAGTTTATGCATAGACCCTGGCAGGATTCTCAAAGTTGGCATTCCCTGCCTAACTCACCTGCAGAACCCATTCTGGTAAGAATGCTCAAAACTGGGCTCTCCCCAAAAGAAAGTCAGAGTAAATAGTTGAGAATAGTTGCAACAGACAGGCTAGTTTGTGTCTCGTTGTACAGTACCAATCATTAAAGTACTTTCCTGTGATGTGCAGGAGATCTGGGTTTGAATGCCCTCTTATCTCAATATGGATTTGGGACTTGAAGCCAGTGTCACAGAATATGCACACCCTGTCTCTTATGGCGAGGGCACTCAGGGGTCACCCAGTCAGCTGCCAGGTCATCCACAATCTCTTGTAGTCTGTGAGAAACAATCCTTGGTTTAAGGTAGTACAACCTAATGGCTAATGTTAATAGGATAGGCCTTATCTCAGGGCAGTGCAGCCTAGTGGCCAGAGTCAGTAGGGGTTGGCCCTTAACTCAGGGCAGCTCAGTCTAACAGCCACAGCCAATAAAGGAGGATGGCCCTTAGTTCAGTGTTGTGTGGGTTAATGGCCAGAGTCAATAAGGAGTAGTTCTTCAACTCAAGGCAACAGAGTCTAACAACCAGAGTCAGTAAAAGGGGGAGCCCTTAACTCAGGGCAGCGCAGCCCAAGTCAATAAGTTGGGGGCAATAGCTCTGACAGGTGGGCCCGGCCCCCGCCTCCCTACTCCACTGGGTCCTGACCCAGGGACCTGTGAGTGGCAGAATGTTCTATTATTTGCTTGGCAGGGAATCTGGCCAAAACACACCAAGCTCACCCAGGTGGGAGATACCACTCCAGCACCCTCCCTGGGTCACTTCCTAGTGGTGTTGGTGGAGCAACATCCCATGTGGTTTCTGGGTGCTCTGGTTCCCTTGAAGCTGTTCTCCCTGGGGCTCCTCTAGTACTGGTAGGTCGCAGGGATCTCTGGGGTTCCTGTTGTTTGGGTCTGCATAGGTTGCGGCTCTGGAGCTCCTGCTGAAAGTCTTTCTCCTCCAGTGGCTAGCCCAGAATGAGCTGAGCTCCCCCAGCATTTGGACCATGCCCAGTCTGGGTGAAGGGGCAGGACTTCTTCCACCCACAGGGTTTAACTCCACCTGGTTCAGTGCAGGTTATGCACACCCCATCACACCCAGGTTTCTCACATCCCACATGAGTGCACCAACCAGTATGCTGTTGTGGCAGATTTCTCTGAATCTGTCTTATTCCACTCTATATAAATCAGTACATATTCATTGGCATGGGGACTTGAATCTGACTGTCCCACAACACATGTGGGCTGCAGATAAGCCACAGTAAACAAACTTTATGGGACTGCAGGAAACTTGGCCATACCAATGATATGTGTACATTTGCCTAACTAAAATCATGCCAGACACAGGTGTCGCCAGACCAGAGAGTGCTGAACTAGAGAGATTCAACCTGTACCAACAAGTAAGAGAATATTTCAGTGTCCAAACACTTTGGCTTCTCTGCCAAAATCACAAGCAATGGTCTTTGATAGTACTATTTGTATTAATGTCTGTTCTTATGTGGGTAAGGTATGTTGTACTGTCTCATGATACAGAAGAAGGAAGACAAGTTTGTAATTAATATAAAAGGATTCTTTATTGAGACAAGTAGACATAAACAAAATATTGGTTCTCTGATTCAGGCTTTGCCTACACTACACAGTTTTGTTGACAAAAGTCAGTCTTGGTTAACAAAACTGTGGATTGTGCACACAATAATGCTTCTTCTTCCAACAACACTTTCCTGCTTTGCTAACAAAATAAAACCTCCTTGGTAAGAAGCATAGAGCTTTTTGCGGAAAATTTAGTTTGACAAAGCATTAACGTAGACACGGTGCTTTGTAGTCATGAAGGTCATGATTCCACTTTTTCTCTCCTTTCTCTGGACACAAATATTTAATTATTTATATCAGCTACTGGTAATAAGAGGTGAGGGGATCTGTTGATCTCTTTGTGACAAATAGCTGACCTAAGTTAGGTACCTGACTCCAGGAAAGAGTTTATAACTATGAATCCCAAGTGGCAGGCAATGCATCCCTCTGGGCTGACCTGGAGTTAGGCACCTAGCTACTTGAACATTTCTATTGGCTTGTTTAGGTGACTCCATATTCACCATGATGAATATTCACCAATAATTCTTTTATTAGGTGACTAACTCTCACTATGCAATTAATAAAAAACAGCTGTGAATTCCACTGAGGGGCAAGACACCTACAAGTTAGGTGTTATAATGCTGAGTATGGAGATGCCAAAGTCTTATTGTGAATATAGACTCTTGACATTATAGATAAGATTTTTAAAAGGTCTCATTGTTGGTTTAACTCTGAAATTATTGAAATTAATGTGAGTAGATTTAGGAAAATACTGAGCAATTTTGAAAATGCCATGCTGCACAAGTAATATTTTCACAGGCACAGAGATGTAGAAAGGAGAACAGTTGTTCAATGTCTTGAAAGTGAGGTCAAAGTTTTAAATTGATGGGGGAGGAAGCAGGGTTCTAGTAAAAGGACTCAAGTGCTATGAAGTGTTTGGAGAAGCAGGAACAAAAAGTTATTTTAGTTGGATTACAGAGGTAAAACAAGGAAGCTGCAATAATCTTAAATGAAAGAACTGTGGTTCGAACCAGGATTTTAGGGGAAAGCACAGAGAGGATGGGGTGGATTTTAGAAATGTTAGAGGTAACACTATGGGCATGTCTACACAGCAGGGCCAAAGCCAAAATAAGCTAGGCAATTTGTGAGTGACACTATGTCAATTCCATAGCTTAAGTCGAAATAGCTTTTTTTTCAGCTTTTGGCACTGTCTACACAGCAGGAAGTCCAAGAAAGAGCACTCTTCCTCCAACTTCCCTTACTCATAAAATGAGTGTTACAGGAGCTGGAGTAAGAAGTTCTCCAGCTTGCCATTATTTCAACATTATATTGAAATAACTGCTTGTACTGTAGGACTATGTTATTTTAGAATAATGTTAGTTATGAATACCTTGACTTGTCTCCTCACATCCAGACTATTGCCAGTATCATATGTTTATATGTTTATATGATACTGGCAATAGTCTGGGGCTGTGTCTACACTGGCATGAATTTCCGGAACTGTTTAAAACGGAATACTATTCCGTTTTCATTTTTTCCGGAAAAGGAGCGTCTACATTGGCAGGCTGCTTTTCCGGAAAAGTCCTTTTTCCGGAAAAGCATCTGTGGCCAATGTAGACGCGCTTTTCCAAAAAAGAGCCCCGATCACCATTTTCGCGATTGGGGCTTTTTTCCGGAAAAGACTACTGGGCTGTCTACACTGGCCCTTTTCCAGAACGTGTTCCGGAATAAGGACTTATGCCCGAGCGGGAGCAGAATAGTTTTTCCGGAATAGCGGCTGATTTTGTACAGTAGAGCGTTGTTGCTTTTCCGGAAATTCAAGGGCCAGTGTAGACAGCTCGCAGCTTATTCCGAAAAAGCGGCTGATTTTCCGGAATAAATGGCCCAGTGTAGACACAGCCTGGATGTGAGGAGACAAGTCAACGTATTCATAAGGCTGGTAGTTTTTCCATATATTTGTCAGGAAGGAAATGCTTTTTTGAGTCTCCTGAGGTGATTCTTTGTGGGATTGATTCTGAAGATTTCCCTGCTTCAAAAAAGAAATTAGAACTGGTATCAGAAATTAGGGAGATTTATGTTCGCCCTTTGATTTTTTTTGTTTTGTTTTTGTTTCCTTTCTGTGGTGCTTTTAGGATTATTTTGTTTGTTGATTTGGATCCATGAAATTTTCTTGTAGAAAGAATGAATATATTGAATCTTTTCAACTAGAAAAATGTTGAACAGTGGTAGACTCCTTTCTATTGGGTGAAACAAAATAAGATATAAAATATTGAAGTTTTCAACCCAAACATGCTTGTAACTTGTCCTGGGAGAACGGAGAGCTGGAAAGGAATGATTGTCTCTGTAAATATCTAATGAGGCAAAAAAACATTTGAGTCTCTTCAGAGGGACCTTGGAGTCTTTAAGGCATGTAGGCATGTGAGGGGTTGGAAGCTGTTGAATGGCTTATCCCCAGAGCAGGTTGAGTAATGCCTTTATAAATCACATCCAGTTGACTTCTGCTAGTATCTGTCCAGGCTGACCCTAGAGGAGTCCTAGTCTGGGGTGGAGATATAGATTTTGGAAGCTATGTTTTGATGATATGACTAAGAACCGAAACCTGTGATAGTGGCTGTTTCTGGGTTTTTCTGGTAATCTCAGTTCCTGTTATATGAAAAACTAAGGGTATGTCTACACTACAAAGTTAGTTCGAACTAACGGACGTTAGTTCGAACTAACTTTAATAGGTGCTACACTAGCGCTCCGCTAGTTCGAATTTGAATCGAACTAGCGGAGCGCTTAGTTCGAACTAGGTAAACCTCATTTTACGAGGACTAACGCCTAGTTCGAACTAGCTAGTTCGAACTAAGGGCTGTGTAGCCCTTTAGTTCGAACTAGTGGGAGGCTAGCCCTCCCCAGGTTTCCCTGGTGGCCACTCTGGCCAACACCAGGGAAACTTGTCTGCCCCCCTCCTGGCCCCGGACCTCTTAAAGGGGCACGGGCTGGCTACGGTGCCCGTGCCAGGTGCAAGCCTGCCAGCACCCAGCTAGCAGACCCTGCACCTGGCACGGCTTGAGCCAGCCACCCGATGCCCCCCAGCCCACCCCCTCTTGCCGGGACCAGGCTGGCGGCTCCCGGGAGCTTGCCCTGGACCGCAAGAGGCGGGCACCTTCCTGGGCTAGTGCGGACATCGTGGACCTCGTCCACAATCTCCGCACTAGGCACAGGAAAGTGGCCGGCTAGGGCAGGAGAGCTGCCAGCCTGGCCACCCAGGAGCAGGTGTGCATGAAAATCAAGGGGGTCCACTGAGACCCCCGACCCTGAGCCCTGAGCTTACAATGGCCGTCCTGGGTCAGACCAAAGGTCCATCTAGCCCAGTAGCCTGTCTGCCGACAGCGGCCAACCCTAGGGACCCTGGAGGGGATGGACCGAAGACAGTGACCAAGCCATTTGTCTCGTGCCATCCCTCTCCAGCCTTCCACAAACTTTGGGCAGGGACACCACTCCTACCCCCTGGCTAATACCACTCCATGGACCCAACCTCCATCACTTTATCTCACTTCCCTTTCAACTCTGTTCTAGTTGTAGCCTTCACAGCCTCCTGCAGCAAGGAGTTCCGCAGGTTAACTATTTGCTTTGTGAAGAAGAACAACTTTTCTCTTACTAGTTTCAAGCCTGCTACCCATTCCTTTCCTTTGGTGTCCTCTAGTCCTTCTTTATGGGAACTCAGGAAGAACTTTTCTGAATGTACCCTCTCCACCCAACCCCTGCTTTTAGAGACCTCTATCCTGTCCCCCCTCCGTCTCCTCTTTTCTAAGCTGAACAGTCCCAGTCTCTGTAGCCTTTCTTCATCTGGGACCTGTTCCCAACCCCTGATCATGTTAGTTGCCCTCCCTTCTCCCAGCCTTTCTCTTCCCCTCTCCCACCTCCTTTTCCCAGTCTCCCCCAGTTTTTTTCAATAAAGACAGAGTCAATGTTGGAAGAAACGTTATCTTTATTTTGTACATCAATAAGAAGGGGGGCTAGGGAAGGGTAAGTGTAAGGAGGTGAGGGAGGAATGGGGTACGAGCCCCCGATGGGGAGGACTGGGCTGGCTCTGCGGGCTTCTGGGGGTGGAAGCTCTCCTGCAGCCCCCCAATTACCCCCTCTCCCCAGATGGCAGCCTGCGGCAAGTGCAGCCGGGCTGATGGCCGAGTGCTGTGATGTGCCCAGTGTGGGTACTCCGGGCACTCCAAGCCAGAACTTCTTTGCAAGCGGGGCACCCCTTAGAACTGTGTGTCCGGGGTGGGGGTCGGGACCCTTTAAGCGCAGCCCTCGGCTAGCCTGAGACAGCATCTCCATGCTCTAAGTCCTCCTTTTATGCCCTGCCGGCACTGCTTCCGGCCATCCTTAAGCCCTGTTCAGAGTCCACTCAATGTGGACTTGCTAGTTCGAATTAGCAAAACGCTAATTCGAACTAGTTTTTAGTTCTAGATGCGTTAGTTCGAACTAGCTTAGTTCGAATTAACTAATTCGAACTAAGTTAGTTCGAACTAGCGTTGTAGTGTAGACGTACCCTAATTGACTGGTTCAACTGTAAATAAGTTAAAAGATAATTAGATTAATTTTTTAAAGTTTACAGAAGATATGGGATCTTATGATCAATAGTATTTATAGCTACAATTAAGAAGTAAAATTATAAAAATGAGAGGGAAAAGAGACCTTTTCAGTTTGCATCCCTTAAGGGATGGTTTATACAGCCTCAGTAAACATCACTGTTCTAGATGGTTTTGAATCTAATTCCTGAAGGCATGGAACTGGTTAACACATTATAAAGGCAATGTTCCCCCTCTGGATGTTCACATCTTCACAGCAAATGCCGTGAATGACTTACTTCTATCCTGACTTAGCCTTATTAACAGAAGCAACTTTTTCCTTATACATACCCCTGCCTTTGTAACTTACGCTCCAATTCATCTGATAAAGTGAGTTTTACCCACGAAAGCTTATGCCTTAATAAATTTGATAGTCTCTACGGTGCCATAGAACTCCTCACTGTTTTTTCTAGGGAAATTAGCCTATTAGGAGCTATTATGAGTAACATATTTTGTTTCGAAAAATGTATAAAAAGTTCAGTTATAAAGTATGCTTTGGAACTGTAGGAGGAAGCTTTTCATTTGGTAAAGATCTGACATATAAGTTTCCCTTGGGTTATATGGAAGGAGCACACACAGAAGCTTGCAAAATTATTTCAAATATTTTGTGTAATTATAAATTTTTGGAATGCTGTGATCCTACTACTACAGTAAATGTGCCCATATACTTGAGACTTAATAAAAAGTAGTTTTGGGTGAAAGCACTCTTGTTTGTATCAATCATTTATCAGATGGAGGAGCTATGCCCCCAGTGATTTATTCCCGACACCCTCTGGAGAGTAACAGTTAAGTTACCACTGCTTTGGGTTCAGAAAACCCTGGGTAACACTTACACCATCCTCAGACTGTCTTTCTCTAAGCTATTTTTATGACCTACTGTATTTTTGCCTCTGATCACAGTTTCTTTTATCTTCTCACTCTCTATATATGTTCTTTGGAGAATAATCCTTCACAGGTAGAGGAAGAAAAGATGACCTAATAGATCTCTTCTATCTTTAATTTCTATAATTTTTAATCTGTTATACAGGTTTTGGTGCAATGTATTACAACAGCCCTAGAAATAGCCTCTTGCAAACTTAATAAATGTAACTTTTCAAAACATAAAATCTTTCTCCTAATTTATTTACATTTTATTCAGTTACATGCTTCAGAATGGGGAGTGGAAATTCCAGAACACCACCGAAATATAGTTGTGCCACACCAATATTTTTTACATAACTTGCAGCATAATAAATTCAGGTCTCCATATAATTCTTATTTTTAAACTTGAATCTCCTTTTTAAGAACTTCCCTTAAGGCTACGTCTAGACTGGCAAGAGTTTTTGCATTAGAGTATTTGAGTAAGAGAGCGTCTATACTGGCATGTGCATTTGTGCAAAAGATTTGCTTTTGCGCAAAAGCATCCGTGCCACTGTTGACGCTGTCTTGCGCAAAAAAGCTCCGATGAGCATTTTAGCCATTGGGCTTTCTTGTGCAAGAAATTGATGTTACCTGTCTACACTGGCCTCTTGCGCAAGAACACTTGCACAAGAGGACTTATCCTTGAGTGGGAGCATCAGAGTATTTGCGCAAGAAGCACTGATTTCATACACTAGAACGTCAGTGTTCTTGCACAAATACTCGTGGCCAGTGTAGACAGGCAGCAAGATTTTGCGCAAAAGTAGCCGCTTTTGCGCTAAATCTTGCCAATGTAGACACAGCCTCAATGTTTAAGTCTAACAATAAAAAATGAACAATTTTATTTATTGCAACATTTTTACTGTCTTGCTGCAATAGAATGAAAGTGTTAGTCTTTTCCAAATATGAAGGTTTCTTTCATTTTTAAGTGAAGTCTCAATAGGACTATGGCCTCAGAATCTGTAGAGAGCTGGCTTCCAAAACAGATCAAAACAGGTAATGAAGGAAATTACTTATATATGAAATGTCAGTGAAATAGAATCCACAGCTGAAGCTTGTTCTGATTGTTTTAGTTAAATTGTGAGGCGCATTTTTTTTGTCTTTTACGTTCAGGAGTTGATCTTCAAAATGCCAGTTACAAGTTGTACCTCTCTAAACTGGGACTCTCTGGTCTGGCAACATCTATGTTCCAGCAGGACCACAGATGTTCCTGGGCCACAAAGCACAGGAACAGGGAGGTCTAAAGGCAGACCAGGAGCATGGCTGGAGGAGGGTGAGGGGGTAGGGTAGGGGAGACAGGTAGTGGAGCTCCAGCTCCAGCAGTGGCCAGGTAGCTCCAGCCCTGGCAGCAGTGGGGCTGGTGGCATCTTGAGAGCTCCAACCCGAGGAGCCCCAGCCAGACAGTGGGGCTGGAGCCCAGCAGCAGCAGGACTGGGCTGGAGCCCTAGCCTGAGGGCAGCAGGGCCGCATGGGGCATGAGGGAAGGGACCCCTCCCCCCTTGATCTTGCAAATCCCCTCGTTCGGGATCGGTCATGTCAGGAAGGTTCTGGACCAGTGAGGTCCAACCTGTAGTCTAATTTTAAAAACAATGCTAAAAACTGGATTCGGCTTTTAATGCTAGTTAACTGGTTCTTTTCCAAAGTGACAGATAGCTTCACAGTGTCTCCCCAAAAACATTTGATGGTGTCATGAAAAACCATATAAACACAGATTGTGATTCTGTAGTTAAAGTGGGTTTTGCACTTGAAAGAGAGACTCTACCACTTTATGAATGGAAAAAAATATACAATATATCTTCTCCAAAATCACTGCAGTTACTCATTAAGTACAGAATTAATTAAAATCAATTTAAAAATTAGCCTTATCAAGGTTTTTTCCCCCAAGTGAGCTTAATAATAGAATAATTCTGACTGTTCAAACTTAACAAATGGTTAGAACTTTTTGAAATTTAGTGCATTGATTACACATGAAGAAAACTGAAAACAGTTCTGAACAAAATTGATTAGGTGGAAAAGCTTAACCAACCAATGGGAATAATATTTGTGAGTTAAGATAACTTTATTACATGCCCAAATCCTACAGTTCTGCAGTCATGAATGAGAGATTCATCAGTTAAAATAGAATCCTGGTTAAGAGAGGAAGAGAAAATGGGGAAAGTTCCTAGAAATGATAAATTATCAGTCATGTAACACAGAAATTGATAAAGGAAGCTGAACATATAAGCAAACAAATTATATCCAGTAGGGGTAAGAATAATAAGAAAGGATGTTCAAAAATATCAGAAAAAAAGAAAATCCTAATAAAGATATGAGCATGTTAAGAGATAGAAATGGCAATATTGTCAATAATAATGCAGAAAAGACAAAAGTGTTCAATAAATGTTTCTCTTCTGTGTGTTTGGAAAGACGCTGAATGAAGTTGTGATAGAATGGGACATATCTATCAATATCAAATTATTAAGTCCATTTTGTATTATGTAGTGGACATGTCTAAACTTCCCCCCAAAAAGCCTGGTGTATTACATTCCGTATTGCAGTCCTACCAATAAAAATGTCCTGACATGGCATTGATGGGTTATCACTTAGAAGCCATGAGGACTCAGTTAGGAACCGCTGACTTTAATTATGTACCAACTGTTGGCCCATCTACACAGAACACAGTTTTTTCTATATAGATGCATGTGGGTGGGGCAAGTACAGGAGGGGAAGCATATATAGCAAGGACCCAGAGACTCTAGAGCAGGATGCTGTTTGGTGGAGGAGGCCAATAATCACACCATCTAAAGAAAGACTTAAAGGAGAGAGAGGGAAGGATTAACTTTGCCCAACTTGAGATGTGAATGAACTTCAGACTTACAGAAGGGTTGAGCTCAGAGTAGAACAGGACACATTGTAGGACTTCAATTATTTTCAAAGAACTGAATACCTCAATAGACTTTTTTTTTTAAAAAAAGAATGTGGTTAAGGGACTGAGTTGTTAAGCCTGTATTTCTTGCAATCCTGGCCCATTTTTCCAAAAAGAAGCTAAACAAGAAGTGCCCAGAGCTTACATGAAATTCTGAGCAAGCATGTATAAACAACTAGAACATTGGAGTATGTATAAGCAACTGAGGATAGTAGATTTCAGGTATCGAGCTCCAGGTTTTAGGGCAGATGAAATGAATTTTCCTATATCACAGCAGACAAAAAATGTGGACCTAGAGCTAAACCAGTGACAAGACTCCACCCAGATCTAGTTATCTTGATGAAGCCCAGTTGTTGGGTTTGTTAGCAAAAGTCTGGCAGAAGTTGCAACAGAAGTATTCACAGCTTATAATAGTAAATAATTATTTTTTTCCCCATAGTAAATAGCAGGAAACAAGGAGGATGTTGAACAGGACAACTGCCTAAAATATCTGATGAAATAGAAAACTTGTATCAAAGAGATTTTAAAAAATGTACTCACGAATGCTGCTATTTAACAACAAAAACAAAAAAACTTTGTGTCATTATGACCTGTGCAAATAGAGACTAGATAGATTGTCATGCATCTTCCAAGAAAAATCATAGAAAGAATGATATGGGGTACAATGAATAATAAAATTAAATGGTGACAGCATAAGTAATGCCAGTCAATATTGTTTTAGTCAAATAAATGAAGAAACATGCTATTGTTTTAGATTATATTACAAGTTTTGTTGATAAAGTTAATTATTGAACTATAATTTTTAGACTTCAGTAAGGTATTTAACTTAGTACTAGACACAGTTTGATTAAAAAGCACTGTACATAATTTATTCAGCACATATGAACTGGATTAAAAACTGGTTAACTAATATATCTCAAAAGTAATTGCCAAAAGAGAAGCATATAATGAGGCACTTCTAGCGATGTCTCACATTAAACTATCACATGGATCTATCTAGGTCCAATGCTATTCAATATCTATCAATGCTATTAAACTTTGGAGATCACCCAAAAATTGGTGGAGAGGTAATAATTATAAAGACTGGTCAGTTCTAGAGTGTGATCTAGATTGTGCCTTAAATAACATGCATGTAATGGTTCTAAATACATTATTTACCTTTTCCAAGGATGTAGGTCACAGTGATAGGATGGGAGAATAGACTTTCAAAATTACTCAGAAAGCACTTTGGCATCTTGTTGGATAATCATTTTAATGTGAGATCCCAGTGTAATACTGTATTCAGATGGATGACTATAATACTCAGTTAAATATAAGCAGGGGGACTATTGAATAGAAGTACATAGGTGTTATTACCTCTGCATATAGCAGAGAAGAGACTCTTGCTGGAATATCATGTTTAGTTTCTGGTGTCCATATTAATTGGGAAGGGTTCAGAAAGGAGCTATTCGAATGACTTGAGGTCTGAAGAACCACCAGACACACAAGAAACCGAATATCTATAGCTTAACTAAGAGACTATTAAGACGTGACTTTGATCTAAGGTACACAAACTTTTTTTTTTGCAACAGTGCTACACGGTTGACTCACATTTAGCTTGTTGTCTAGTTGTCCACTATGACCCCCAGATCCTTTTTCACAATATTTCTTCCTTGGCATTCACTTCCCATTTTGTATGTATGTGAAATTTGTTCCTTCCTAAGAGAAGTTTGCATTTATCCCTAGTAAATTTCATCCAATTTCTCCTATTTTCTTCAGATCATTTCTTATTTGTTCAGATCAATTTGAATTATAATCCTCTAAAGCACTTGCAACCTATCACAGCTAGGTACCATCTATAAACTGTATACGTGTAATTTTTATGCCATTATCTAAATCACTGATGAAAATATTGAACAGAACTGGACCCTGAACTGATCCCAGAGGGACCCTGCTCATTATATCCTTCCTGTATGAGTGTGAACCATTGATAACTATTCTCTGGGAATGGTTTTCCAACCAGTTATGCACTCACCTTATAGTATTCCACCTCGGTTTTATTTCCCTAATTTGTTCATGAGAAGATCATGTGAGACAGTATTAAAAGCCTTATGAAAGTCAGGATATACCACATCTACTGCTTCTCTCTATTTGTTAAGCTATCAGAGAAAGATATCAGGTTGGTTTGATAAAATTTATTCTTTTATCCATGCTTATTCTAACTTATTGCCTTATTATTGCTTAATTATTTGCTCCGTTATCTTTCAGTTAAGTCTGGTCTGTAATTTTCTGAGTTGTACTTACTTCAATTTTTATCAATTGGTACTATACTTGCCCCTTTCCAGTCTTCTGGAGTCTCTTCCATTTTTCATGAGTTTTCAAAGATAATAGCTAAAGCTTAATACATCTGACTTGTCTAAATAATTTAACTTTTTCTTTTCCTATTTTAACCTATGGTCTTAACTCCTTTTTATTGGTTGTCACTATGTAAAATGTCCAAACTACACAAAACGTCTTGGTGAAAACCAAAAGAAAGAGGTCATTAAGCACCACTGCCATTTCCACATTTTCTGCCACATCCCACCCCAGACACCCACACAGTGTAATGAGCCTATTCTGTACTTGGTCTTCCTCTTGACTCCCTATGTCTCTTCATTTTATGTGTTTTCCCAATACTCCTTCTGTGTTTCCCAAAGGAAAAGTGCCTTAACAGTGTCACAGGAAACATTCAATCACTGATACCTAGAATGGAGCCACAGAATTGTTAAAGAAAGTGGGTCCAAGTTAATCTTGACATGTGTGTAGTTTTCCTCATATCACTGATTCACTAAAGCCAGAAGAGTTACTGCATGCAGAATTAGCTGCAGTGGAAGGCTGATGATAGGTTCTGTTACCTTTGATGTTACATTGGCTCCACTTTCTCATTAATAAGCTATTGACATGGACCTGTATGTAGTCTATGTAACCCTAAAACAACATTAATTATTTATCTTAATTATAACTTCATTTCTTCAACTATAGACCTTTGTCCAGTATTTCAATTATTCTTAATTATAGAGAAAGTTTTAAGAGTCTGCATTATTTCATTATAAAATTAAATTCTGACAAAGTAGCTGACATAAATGCAAATTTTCTTAAAGGATCCAGTTTTAACTTATTTTTAACTTAGAAACCTATGATATTATGTACAAATTATCCGAACATTTTTCTGTACTCAAGTGTTGTAAGTTTTAGAAAAATACTGTATTTTTTATACATAAAAAATGGAACACATTCTTAAGTATGATCTATAACCAGAACCTCTGTAATACATCTATAAAGTTTAAATAAAGTATTTATCTTACTCACCTACATATTTAGAGGATGTATTGTTTTAGTCCTGAAATACATCATTTCTGAAACAGGAAAATTATTGCTTACTGTGAGAAACTAAGGAACAGAACTTTAATATTTAATCCAAAAAGCAAACACAATACATAAAAAAGGTCCACAACTAAATATTAAATCAGTGAATATTTAAAGAAACAAAACTGATATCCAACATAAGGAGCCCACAAGTCAGATATATCAAGTTTCATTAGTATATTAGAGCTGAACAAAGAAAATAGCATAACTGAACGAGTTAAAGATATTCTTGTATATAGTTAACTGGATTATTTTAATCTCTTTAACAGAATAATCTTTTCTTTGTTATGTCATTACTAGTGATGTTGTCCAGACAGGTTGATGAGAAAAAAGGAAGCCATTTGCCTCCCTATACCTGAAATGTTGAATCATCAACATTGGTATAAAGAAAAATACAACCACAATGAGATATTAAAAGATAGTATTGACCAGTAAGCAAAGACTTGACATTCCACTCAAAAGGATCATACAACTCCTCCCCTCAAAATAACCCTAATAATTACTGTCAAAAACATGAACAAATAATTCAGAAGCTCAAGGATAAAGTTGACTGTCATCAAAATGAGGTGTTGTTTTACACTGCACTGACATTTTATTATTTTATTAATGGTTGATCTTTATCTTATCAAATATGTCTATGAAAATATGTTCAGGTTAAAGATTTCTGAAACAGAGTGCCATATTTCAGCTATTTCTCATTTGACAGAATACCCATCTAGTCGAGGACAGTTCAATGAAGAGTTTGATCCACTAGGTGCTTTATTTGAAACTTAGTGGTTAGTTTTTAACTTTCTATGCTTTTTGAATTACTTAGAAATATTATTTAACTTTTTCTAGGTGAATCATAGTGTAGTGCTGCTTTTTATTATTACAAATGGGAATTTAATCATCTATAAATCTAACCAATCTTTTCAAATATTCATATTCAATTAAAACCAACTACAAATCACAAATGGCAACACGTTAAAATTCTGAAGTTTGGAAACTGAGCTATAATTTATGTTTCTTAAGAAATGGCTAATTGAATCAGGACATCTGGTATAAAGAATATTAATTTCTAATTTTAAACAACCTCAAGTTAATGAAATATCAATAAAAGGAACAATCCTCCTGAGCTGAAGAATGTGAGCAGATCATATGGGAACAAAAAGCTGAAGCTGCTAATGCACTTGACCAACAGAAAAAATCTGTTCTTGAAACTGAAAAGCTAGAAAAGACCTTGCAGTCATTGCATCTGGCTGTAATAGCTTCTCAGCAAAAACACAAAGTGGAACTTGCTCAGCTAGAACACCAGATAACACAGCTTGAAAGGGACGTTACAGATGCCAGGAAACTTTGTAGTCAAAAAGATCAGGTATGCTCTTGCTATGAGAATGAGTAAAACAGCTATTTCTTTAAAAATCACATTGCAAAAGAGTATATGAGGGAACTGGGTATATATAACTTCAGATATATTTTTATTATGAATTCTATAGGAAAAAATTGTTTATCACAAATATTCTAAGTGCAACAAATATTCTGTTGTTTCTAATTTGAAGATATGTTAGCATTTGTGATAACATTTTTTTAAAATACATGTTGATAAAAATAAAATGAATACAGAAGTATGATTTCTTCGGGTATGTCTGCAAAGATTTTAGGAAATGTATTTGCCATTTTTAACTGCAGATCCCATTTGAAGTTATTTTCAGTGTCACAGACCTACCAAATGATACTTTTTCCTATGGAAGAAAAGGTACATAGGCCCAGGCTTTTTTATACTGGTCTGTGAATGCTTCCTGTGTGATAACATACATGCAGGGGAAAATGTTTACTTTTGAAATAGTGTCATGTTATCCATAATGTTGAAACATAAATAAAGATGAACTCATTACTGTTTCCATGATGGTTCTTGTTATAAAGTTTTTGTACTTTTATGCAGTAGGTGTTAAATTGACTACTATAACAATCATTTTTTAAAAAGGTTTATGAGTTTCTCAGTCTATAGATTTTATTTTTTAACTTACTGCTTTATAGGCAAACATTTCGAAGATTCACTATCAATGAAGCACTGTTGATCACATTTAACAATCCTGAGTAAAAGAATGCACCCCCAAAGGAAATGGTCAAAAAGAAACAACCCTAGAACAGAATCTTTCCTATTATTATTATTATCTGGAGCATCAGAATGAAATAACAATGTATACACATGACAGAATACTTTCCACTCTATATTAAGTTTTACACATCTGAAAAAATACATAATATAAAAATAATTGTTGTCATGTAACATTGCAGATTTCAAGCTGTCTAAAGCAATTTTACAATCTCAATGAAGAATGTTTAACATTTTGAACCAAAAACAGTGCAGCACGAATAATTAAAGGCTTAAGTTAAATACATAGACAGTCATTTAAATTTAGATCTGCAATAACATTTACTATTATTCTCTAAGGCTTTGACTGTGCTTGACAGAAACAAAGTACTCTGGGATTAATTTCAAGAAATGGTGCCAACTGTGCGCAATTTGCTGTAATTAAGACATGAAAGAGTACTAAATATTCAGATTAAAAGAAGCAAGATGGAGCATGATAGAGAATCAAGGTGTGGCATAAAGCCAATAAAGCACAGTCATTCATGAATATCCAATAATGATTGATATGAAACTTAAACCAAAAAAATTGCAGTATGTGTGTAAAAATTGTGCCAACACAGTTTAAAATGGGAGTACATTGTATAGAAAAATGTTTTGGTTTGTCTTCATTTAAAGACAAAATTTAATTCATGGCATCTTAGAATAGCATTGAAGCAAACAAAATTAAAATGCTATAATTATTGTATTTTATAGGGATAGTAAGTGTAAGTAGTAGGGGAAAAATAGAATGGAATTATTTTCTCTTTGGCATTGGGATTTCCCTATGTGCACATTAATCTACAGTCATTTGCTTTAGTGCCAGTCCAAAGAGCTCTGTAGCCGTAGGCTCCAGGAGGTTAAATATCGTTTTTATGTTTGTCAAATCTGTTTTTTTATTTTTTTAAAGGAAAAGCATTCATTTAGGTCAAAGTATATTATTTCTTTTACTCAGAATTATGTGGAATATTTTTCTTTGGCTTTCAATTTTTACGTATTGATTAATGATATATTCATTGTAATGCTAAATCTATTTTTCAACATTTTTATAACTTAAATTCCTTGTAACTTTTGATCCTACAGGAGATGTGGGTATTTGACCCAGTTGCTAATGAAGTGCTGTATAATCTCATGTATCCTATAGCTCAAAATAGCAGGATGCAGTATAAAAAGTACATCATAAAAGGCACCATTGGAATTTTTTTTGTCTTCACAGGCAATACGCAAAAGAGATGACCTTCTGAGAAAGTCGGAAGCTGATCTCCTGCAGGCATGGGAAGGTATCAAAGCTAAAGTGGCTGAGGTGGAGCACCTTGACAGTGTGGTCAAGAAACTGAAAGCAAGTATCCAGGACACACAGAAAGAAAAGAATCTGAAGAAGAGAGAAGCCATCATACTGAGAACTGAGATTCAGCAGCTAAATCAGGAACTGCAGGATGTGCATAAGCAGTACAGAGACAGGTAATAATGTACAAAAATAGTAATATTACTGAAATGTGAATTTGGCACAGTCTAATAGAATAGAATTCTCAATCATATGGATAGATGATTGCTGTAATCAAATGCATACAAAAAGATTCCCTGTTCTGCTTTAGAGTGAATTTGCAGCTGGAGACAGCAACTTTATCAAAACTAAATAAACATAACCGAATATTTTATTGTTAAACATGCTGTAAGTTATTTGTAAAAAATTAGTTAAAATTGAATTCTGTCTCAGATTGCTGGCTAATTCACTGACAGTAAAAATTATATTTTGAACCTATCAAGTTTTATATTAATATTTATGGGTTTAGTATTCTGTATTGTTGATCTGGTGTGATTAATGCCCATTATATAGAATTCTACAGCTCTGTCTGTAACACATTGGTGAATTGAAGACCTAAAGCTTTTCTCAGGTGGGTATTATCCACAAAACCAAAATAAGTTACAAATAGTATTGCAGGTTGAATTATACAATAGAAGCAACCATTCAACAATGACTGATAAACTACTTAAAATTATTTTTGCCCAGTACTTTGAGCTCTTGCAGCCTACATATGTGTTCAGAACTATTTTTATAAATAAGGAAATTCAATTAGCAAGTGACATTATTAATATTATCCAAGGTATAGTATAGTAAAATTTTGAAATATATTACTTTTACCAAATAAAATATTAATGAAGTCATTGAGAACATAATAGACAGCCTGTGTCAACCCCTTAATTTTCTCTTCCACTATTCACAACATTGCCAGATACATGTTTCTGGATAAAACCCCCTAGAGGTCTGCTGCAAATTCTTTTTCAATACAACCAGATCATTGCAGATAATTGTATTACACAGGGTATTGATCCAAAATCGTTGTGCACCGGAAACATCTGAAAAAACATGATTATAGCTTTCTGTTTATTGTTCGTACATCATATAAGCAGGCTTTTGTGTGAATCACCTGTAAGGAAGGCAAGGTGGAAACATCAGAGAAATTACCTCTTTACAAGAATCTATTGATCACTTTAAATCAAAGAAGTATGTTTGACATAAGATTACCTGCCAGTTTGAACATTAGGTACACTATGTTATAGCCTGGGGCAGTTGTAAGTCTGACAAAGGGATTGTAAATAAAGCATGCAGCTGCTAGCGCCTCTGGCTTGGGATCAACCAAGGCTCAAGTCCAAGGCATAGGTAAACTTAAAATAAGTTAACTCTTTTTTTACCAGCACATTGTGAATTAGAGCAGATTCTTAAAGAACCATGAAAAATAAGTAAAATTTATCATTGAACATGACACTTAAAAATACACCTACTTTGATATATTTACAAATCAAAACTGCAATATATAGATGAGAGGAGTGCTACAAGTTACCTTTGTCTGCAGGGAGTAGAACATATTCATTGATAATCTCTGAAAACTTAAAAAAAGTTTTTAAAATGTTTGTAAATTGCAAAGATGAAACATTTTAAATGTAATTAACTTTAACTTTGTAAATCATGCTATCTGAATCAATCTCACTTGATTTTCAGAGTTTTATCTTTTACACATAAAATCAAAACTTAACACTGACAAATCTTAAATAGAGGGAAAAAGTATTGCATTTAACATGTGTATACATTCTCAGTTTCCAAACTTAGGGCCTAAAACACTCAGAGAGATGATTACCTGTATCCTGCAAGTAGTCTATTCAGTCTCAAGGGGACTCAATGCATAAGTCAGTTTACTCACCTATGTGTTCAAAGGATTGGCTCCTAAATCACCTCTACCAAAAAAAATGATTTTTTCCCATATAATTACATTTCTTGTTGAATGATTACAGCTAGATCTTTTCAACACAAAAATTGTTTTCCCCTAAAGGGTTTATTTTAAAATTTGAAAGCGAATTTGTTATAAGTTGTTTATTAGATTTGTCCATAATTTATCATGTGTTGAAATTATTACATTTTTAACTAAGGGTATGTCTACACTACCCTGCTAGTGGAACGAGGTATACAGATAGTTCGGAATGGCTTGCTAGTCCGAACTATCTAGCCCGTGCCGCGTGTAGCCGCGCGGCACGGGGTTCGAACAAGCCGGCATTTAAAAATGGCGCCGGCTGGCTTATGCAAATAAAGCCCGGAAAATTCAAATCCCAGGCTTCATTTGCACATTCGGTATGCATACATTACCCCGCTAGTTTGCACTAGCTGGGTATTGTAGACATACCCTAACTTATTCACAGAGATTCAGATGTAGTTGGGATTTAATAAAAATGAGCTGTGATACATGTGCCTTTTTAAATATTTAGCTGTTTAGCTTAGCTTTGTGGTTTCTGAATGCACAAACTTAAATTTAATATATAGCACTTTTAGGTTACAGAAATTGCAGAAATGATATCGGGTATTGTTCGTATGGGGAGAAGGAGATTTTTTTTTTTGGAGAGGAGGTAATGAGGAGAAAATAGCACACCATTTATTTTTAATTTCAAGAAATTGACTTGCTAGATGGTCTGAATACACAAATAATTATGAAGTGGTAAACCAGATATGTATGTTTAGCTCCCGTGTATCTAGGCGATACTGTTTGACAGAGGTGTGTGACAAATGTAGTATATTTTAGCAGAGTACTGAAAGTTTCTTTAGAACAGGCTACTATATATTTAAAGCTACACAAACCAGGTTTCCAATTTCATTGAAGCTTAATATACATACCACTTTTTCAAGAGAGCATTAGGATCATTAAAAGGAAAACATTCTCTATGATTATATAAACTTCTGTGTTTTTATCCTTACTGATCCCTGGCTACTAAAAAGCACTTTAATATTTTTTATATTTAGTGTCAGGCTTTGGAATTATCTAAATACCCCTTAGTTACAGGCCTCCTTGTTATACAGTACCCTTTCATTGGCAAAAGCTTATTTCTATACTCAATCTAATACAATAACTTAAAATTAGACTACATAGTTAAATGTACACATACATTTCTGAAGCATAGGAAAAGGTATAAAAACCAGTTACATTATATATATATATATATATACTACATGTGTATATTGTGTGTATGTGTGTATGTATATACACCTAGCATGTGTGCAGTTAGATAGATAGATAGTGTGTTTGTGTATATATGCAATATACATATGTGCTATGCTGCAAATATTTAAATTAAAACCTATATACGTATATTTGTAGGAATATGGTCCACAAAGAACAAAGGAAAAATGTCTTTGTCTTGAATCACTTATTTTTCTGAGAGAGCTGGAAGCTTGCTATTATGATTTCTTTTGGTCTAATGAAAGAGTGCCATCTATTGGATGACCTTGGAAAATAAATGTGTTTATAATACGTGTGTACTCTATAATTCATGAAAAAAAATGTAATGAAACAGAAGATTTTCTGTTAAAATTGTATGTTTGAATTGTGGAAATGTAATATATTCAAAAGAGAGGTAATAAATACTAGATTAAATTACATTATGAAATGTTAAAGCAATAGCTATATGCTTGAAAATGGTGTTAAATACTGAATGTCTGAATATCTAGTAGGATTTGATTGTAGTTTAATGTTAAAAAATATTGAACTAAATTATCTTTATTTGACTTTACTGAAGTGCACGTGAAGATACTTAAGTCAGCTATTAATTTATTGGTGGTTTATTTTATTTGAAATATCTGGAAACTGAATGAAGCTCTTCTGAAAACAAGTATTTGTCTAGCTCTTACAGGGATTTACATTGTATTATATTTAAAACAAAAATGTCATCTAGGTTTGGTTTTAAAATGCAATGCTTTTTTAAATCTTTCAGCTCCAGAACTTGCCAGTCAAGATGAAAAACTTCTTCTAATGGAATCCAGCTTGAAAGCAACTCAAGAGCAGCTAAGTGAACAAATAACAGAAACAGTTCGCCAAGAACAGAAGAGTAGAAAATCACAGACAGAGCTGAAGACCCCGAGAGAACGTATTATAGCTTCTGAAGAAGAAATTAGTGATTACAAGTGAGTTACTGCTTTTTTGGTATTTTAGGAAGTTTTAACACAAGACATTAAACTCAAGAGTAATTCCTTTTGATAAATACTGTATTGTTTAGCTTCAGATAAGGCGTGATATAAATATGTGCTGCTAATCTTTTGAATAAACTGCTGAATCATATATGCTGTAAAATGTCCTTTAGTCTTTATCAAAAATGCAAAGTTGTTAAAAAGCTACCATACTGGTATCAGTTATCTCTTTTATATCATTAGAAATAGAAAAGGTGTGAGTCTTGAAGAAAAATAATCCGTTTTATTTATTCAGTATCCATCTGCCAATGGCATTCTCATCTTCCTCCTTTTAGAGTCCAAAGGTTACATATGGCTCTTATTGTATTTCTTTTTTGTTAAAGAAGCTGCCTTTAACAAGATGCTATCAAATTAAGTAAATTTAGAGTCTGAACTTCTAGTCACAGCAACAAGACATATAGGACTTTGCTAAAATAAGCTAAAGAAAAATATTTGCATTCTTTACTCTATAAAAGTTTATTATTAGTGATTGCAGTTCTCTGTTCTCTGGGTCAAATTTAGTATTTGTTAGCCTTAATATTTACACAAAAATTCAAATTGAAAAGTACTAATTGTCTGGGTGTGAGTTTTTTTTCCATAACCAACTAATCAAACTTTTTAAAAGGTATTTTATATTCACTTGAGTCAAAATTGATTATTCATCTTTTCAAAACCTAGAGGATTGTGAAAATGGCTCATTTTCACTGACTGCTTTTGTCTTTTGTTTGTATTATAAATTGTTTCACTCACTGAAGTTTTGTTACATTGAGTAATCACTAACTCGACAAGACAGACATTTCAAGCTGCTCTATAATATCTGGTGCGGGGGGGAAGGAGGGGGAAATACAGTTGAACACTTCATACAGGTTAGCCTAATATAAATAAATGCATATACTGATGGGCTTAACTTTTAGAGCAAAAATTCGTATCAAAGATATGTGATAGGCAATAGAGCATATACTCCAAAAAATCAACTTCTCTAGTAGCAGTGTTGTTCAGATAATTGGCAATAAACACTGTGCTTCTAAAATCACAATATGTTCCTTTCCCTTGATACCATTAAACATAATACTGTTATTTTTAATATTCAGCATAAATGATTGTTACATTTTAAATATTCTACCTTTTAATAGTTCAAATATTAGATGGTGATCTGTGTGCTGCAAATGTTAGCACACTCCATGGAAAAAGCACCATCTACAGGAATCGTCCTCATTTTTTTATATAAAATAGCTCACTCGTTCTCAACCTGTGGAATGCATCCCTAAGGGTATCATGAATGCTTCACTTGGATGGGTGATATCACAAATCTGCTTTCCTTATCTCTCTTCGGTCTTTTGCTACAGTGGGTTTATTCACCCATTTTCAACTGATTACAGTCAGTTGCCCAAGACTCATAAATGGTTGTGCCTGTTTCTGTAGCACTTCCTTTCAAGTACCTGGGGTTACCTATTTAACAAAGGGTTCTGATGCATATCTGAGAGGAGCAGTTTGAGTGACTGAATGTGAGACTGTGATATGAAAAATGTCAACACCCTAAAATAGATGGTATAACAAAATTACTGATAGAAGAATTTTACAAAACTTGTTGCATAAAATGAAACTTATTAACAGTGGAACAGACGGCCAATTTAAGATGATTAGAATACTCACATGAAATACACCTGACTATTATTTTATAGTGTACATTGCACACACAATGTAAAACTGCCTTTTCACTTGAAAAACTGGTAACTTAATCTATTGCTTGCACTCTGGATTACTATAATTAGAAGTATTGTTGGGTTGTAACTGGAACTTGCAGTTGCATCAATAAAATGTGTGAAATGAAACTTCAGTCAGAGAGAGATCGTTAAATTCATTTGTCCCTGCTTTTAACTGTCAGATTAAATTCTAATTTCATAGTTGTGCTTTTACAAATGTACTATGACTCTTACTAAAGAATTATGCAGCGGGGGAAGTATTTGTTGAATTTGACACCTTAATTTTAAGAAACTATTTTAAATAGTCAACAGTTATGCGACGATTAGTTAAGTAAAATTTAAAATATCAACAAAAATTCAGACATGTTTAAATATTAATGTCCCTCTTTAAAATATTATTCTGTTATGATACTATGTTAAGATCAGTCATATGGATTAGATAATGCTATGATCTGTTTCTTGAAAGAGAGAAAGGACAATGGGTCTCTCTGCTCTGGGTTTGCTGGGGCTTGAGGCTAAAAGTGATGCACCATCTCTGTGTAATGTACAGTATGCATTGTAATGGATCTTCCTCTTGCAGCTGACTTAGTGAAAGTCATACAGTCCTCACATTGGCTTACTTTCCCACTTGCTTAATGATTGAGGTTAATTCAGTTGGTTTGAAGGCAAGAGAGTAGGTTGGATTGTTGAGCGTGAAGAAAATACAAGACAATATAAAAGTGTGGGTGAAAACGACTTACCGTAGTGGTCATAAAGCTAACTTAATTATGTAGCTATTGTTGGGACCTTTTAGGGGAGAGTCTATTCCTGAATGCTTTTAATTTTCCTGCTGCAAAAGCCTAAGTTAAAAAGTTTATTTTTTCAGGAAGTGATAAAATATAAAAGGATTGGATAGGATAAAAAAATCCAATGTTTTCATTGGCAATTATCTGAATAAAAGGGAGAAATCATCAAAATATTTTCAGAATTTAGTGGACACGGTATATAGGGGCCTTAAAATGTCTAATCAGTAGGAAATGTTTGAAAGTTGCAAGAAGTCACAGGGATTTGTTTTATTTTTTTTTATTAATTCTGGGTGAACTAAATGTAAAGTAAAAAAAAATCCCACAATGTAAGGCTGTTACACTTGAAAGATTTGTTCAGAATGTCCAGTGGGAACCTGGAAATCGTAATAATTTGTAGTATCGATTGTGTGAAGCTATGCAGCCCGAGCCTCCAGTGAATAGACAGAAATAGACATTTTATTGATTAACTTTTACAGTCATATTTTCAAGACTCTGGTGCAACATAATTTTCACTTCCCAGCTTTTGTGCTGCAGCATCATGAAACTTGGATTCTTCTCTCTTAACATTTACCCACTTGGGGAAAACAGTGTAGAATTGTCTTTTTTCAGGTATGTGCTCTGTAAAGTGCATACCTTTAAGCACAATGATTTGTTCTAAATTTTCTTCCTGGTTATACTGTAAGGAAAAATGTACCATCAAATGATGTCAGTTTTTAGAAATAAGAAGTTAGTAACTATTTTATAATTACTTCTAGTAGTTTTCCTTTGTGTTTTTACATTTTGTTTTATTGTTTCCCCTTACATTACCTACTGAAAACTTAGATTTTGGCATAACAAGAACTGTTAAAAATAATTTTTGCCACAATGTTTTCTTCTCTATTTTTAAAAGAAAAAAGAGGAACTACAACACTGAAAATCTAAAAGGTATTCTCAAGAGAAAATTCTTAGTCTTCAAGGGAGAAATTCTGGGTTTACTGAAGTCAGTTTCAAAACCATAATGACTTCAGTAAGGCCAGGATTTCACCCTAAATATTTAATAGTTGTTTTTAAAATGGTTACATTTACAGAATTTTTATTATATAATCCTCAGAAATACTCACTAAGTAGTCCTTAAGGAACTCAATGTCAGAAAAATATTAATGTATATTAATACATTATGTAGTATATTGAAAGTATATTAATACACTGTACATGTATGCACAAGCCTCTTCAAACACATAGATATATATGATAAATTTGTATTGATTTGCAGCAAAAGTCCTTATTGTCATTACCTGATTTATTTTATTTAATTATTGTTCATTATCACCAACGTTATATCCTAGTCCACAGTGATTTTGGAACTTGTCTTAATGTAAAATAAGTTAGTCTCAGCTGATACAGTCACTAATGTGACCATCTGAGGATTGAGCCCATTATTTTATTTTAAATTATGATGATATATATTTGTTTCGTATGTATGTATCTTGTTTGCTATTACAGACATTTATTTGGACCCCGCTTCCATTTGTAGCATCTAACTGCACTGCATGTGATTAATACTAAGGCAGTAAAGTTTATTCCTACATAGTTCCCAAAGTTCACTCCATTTACTTTCATTTGTCTTTAAGTCTTACCTAGAACAGAGTCCCTGTTTTCTTTCAAATTCAGAAAATGCTTGAAAGACTTCAATTTTAATTAACCGTATCATAGACAGCACAACCGTAAAAGCTTCCTGAAGCTCTCAACGTTCAGTAGTTAGAACCAATGTTGGCCGTAGAACAAGTGAAAAGTTTGAAACAACAGGTGAATTTGCTTAAATGTGGACAAAGTATTTATACAGCAAACAGTATCATCCCATAAATGCCCTTTTGGGCCCCAAACTTGCAAACACACAGGCATGTGAATAATTCTCTAGAAGCCAAAGGAACCACAAAGAGGACAAAGCTACTCATGAGCATTTGCAGGATTAAGGTCTAAACTTGTATTAAGTATATAATGTTCAAGGTGGGTATGCTGGAGGTATATGTGTGAGTTTTGCTGAGTTACAAGAATTAGGTTTGGAGTTGTGATTAGAAAATTACTGGTAGTTAAGTGAAGTTATCTGATGCAATTAGTGAATTTTAAGGGCCAGTTGAAGACCAGGTATCTCAGATATTTTAGCCATCTCACTCATAAAAAGTGATCATTGTTAACTTATTTGTACTATATTTTAGTTTATAATATTACACAATACATATGGTATAAATAGTATACAAAATCAATGAAATAGTCCACATAATACATGAACTGACACTACTATAAGATCTGATCCTGCGCACACTTACTCCCTGGTGCAGTATTTGCAATGGGTTGAAGTTGCATTGATTTGATAAGCACTACACCCAGCAGCAAGCATTTGCAGTGACAGGCCCAGATTATATAAGAAAGTAGAATATAAAATTAAGAAAGACAGATTGCCTTATAAGAGTGAAATACAAATAGTTTAAATCGGGATTGATTTCAACATAATGTGGTGGAGGAATCCCCATTTATTGATCAACTCTAAAGCCCATGCACAGCACTTAAAAAGATAAAGTAAGCAAGGTCAGATAATGAAAGCATTTAAATAGTAAAAACACCAACTGCCATTGTAGACTGCCTAAATAAATCCATAATACAAATTGCTTCAGCAAAAAGTGGATGAGGAGCTGATCTTCCTATTGAACTTTTATACTGTTCAGTGACCACACTGGGAAAAGGATTGGGAGAAATGCCTTGAAGATCAATATTGAGTGAGATGTAGTAGGGATTCATTCTGAACATGAAAAAATTACAAGTATGAGACTAGAGCTATTTTGAAGAGGTGTTATCAAGAAAAGATTATTTAGCTCAGTTAAAAATACCACATATGTCATATGTACAGCCTCTATTAGCTGAAATTATCTTTATTGTCTTTAACTAACATGCTTTAAATGACTCAAACATTCAGTTCCTGTAAAACTCCAAAAATAGCAAAAGAAGAATGAACAAAAACCTCAGGAAAACTGTTAAAGTGTAATAATAAATACCCAAAACATAAACATAAAAAAATGCCTAAATTAGCAACTGCTAGATTATGGGGTTTCTTACCTTGCATTTAAATATATTTTAGATCGAATCATGTCAAGATGATTTAGTGGAGAACAGAATAAAAATAAATGTACTGTGTTCAACAGCTGATTGGTTACACCAAAAGAAGGTCAGAACACACTTGATATCGGTTTTAATCAGGCTGCAACTTTATTAAACAGTTGTCTGTGACTACCCAGCAGAAAAAACATACAATGAATGTCAGTCCATATTATTTTAAATCATTATCTGGGACTCCACCATCCCTCTTGATTTCCATCCAAATTCCCAAGCCAACCCATGTCTTGGACCTTGCCATCCACCACCAGGATAGGAGGGTTAAGGTGAACAATGAGAATGGGGTGGGGGCATCGGCTTCCTGCCATACCAATCAGAGAACTTCCCAAACCTCCTTCCCTGTTCTGTTCTTTTATCTAGTGCATCCTTTTAAATCCTTTGCCAGGCTATTTAGCTGGTCACTGGATGCTTTCCTGCACTGAACATCCACGCAAGTTAGTTATGAAATAAGTTGTGACATATAGTGGTAGCCTTCCCCCCTTCCTGTGGGGAAGGCAAAAAAACCTTACTCCACCAAAGTCAATCTACTGGTGTGGGGGAAAACTCCTTCCCAACCCCTTAAAAAGGAGGGAATAGCATGATTCCTGCAGCAGTTCCTAACCCATCCTGATATACACCTCCGCTATGGGAGGGAGGAGGTGTGGTGGCTTTGCTTGGTGCCTGGAACAAAGTGTCTTTTCCCACCCACTGTTTGTACCCTCTGGGTGTGGTCTACTGTCTTATATAGTGGCACTGATACTACTTGCAGAGAGAATAATGAGTCTGATCTACAGGTTTAGCTGAGAGCCAGCTGGTTTTTAGTTCATGCCGTGGAGGCTCATGCACTAAGCGCCAGCAGTCCCAGGTTTGATTCTCCATGCAGATGACCAGGGTCTGCTGGTATTACACAGTCAGTCCCACGTATAAATGGCACTGTTTGCAGGCAGATTGTTGCTTAATTTTTCTGAATGGAATCATCCTATAGTGACAAGTTCTGTGTTCTACTTAGATGTAAATGTTGCCTATCAAAAGATAAACTAGGCATTCAGCAAAATATGTTGGCCCTGAAAGCATAAAGTTTCTTCACTATATAGTCTAGTGTAATTCTTCATTCTGTTTTGCTATAATGAATAGTTATTTACAACTATTATTGGCTCCATATTTGCGGTATGAATTGCTGATTACAGCAATTTTAATGGTAAAATTGTGAAACAATATTCATAGTTGTCAGAGAAAGGTCAGCTTATTTGCATTCATTACAAACCTGGAGGACCATGCAGTATGTTTTTCCTTTGGGAAGCTTACAGTTATTGATTTGTATATAGCTGTAGGAAAAATTAATTAGAATTATATTTCACTTACTACTGGAGGCTGTATAATAATAATAATAAAAAAAAAACTACATTGAAAAAATTACTGAGAACCAGCAAATGAACCATTGTTGTTTTCCTAAATTGTAAATATTCTTATAATTTCTTTGAGATAATCTCTTTCAAATGGCTGGAGGAACATTTTTACAAAATTTTTGTTATTAGTACTTTTATTTCTTTTGATACTTGCACAAAGGTGTATAATGAAACTTATTTTAATAAAATACATGTGGTTCTTCTCTGGAGGTTTGATTCAGCAAAGTGCTTAGCACTCTGGCTCCAACCCAGTGAAACACTTAATCATGTGCTTAACTTTAAGCACAAGTAGTTCCATAAATAAAATTTCCCATTATATAAAGACTGTACATATATTCACTACTTCAAACTTAATTGCAAGCATGATCTTCCTATTGAAGTAAATGGGTCTGTTTGCATACTTACAGTTATGCATGAGCTTAAGTGTTCTCAGAGAGCCCAGGATATTGCAGTCTAAAACCTATCTGAAGTACAAAAATGTTGGTCATGTGTTTGCTAGCTCTGCATGTCTGAAGGGACAGTGCCAACAGCACGATCAGCAAAGGCAAATTGTCAGGCACTTCATAGAAATGGAAAAGGAGGTAGAGAACTTCAGACACAGACAGAGAAATGATGCTAAAATGGGTTGCATTCTTGTATTTGAGATCCTGTTTGTATTATATTGAGAAATACTGTACATGATTAGTGCATACATCTGTGAACTTTTAACACTTCAAATGGATTAATGTGTCTTATTTTGATCATATCCATATTGTTCACTGTGATAAGATTAGGTCTTGAGTCATTACAAAAAAAAAAAGTTTTTGGCTTCTTTCCATAAAGTTCAGACATGTTTTATGTGAAAATAGATAGAATGCAGTTTTCCATACTGTGGATGTATGCCACATGTTTGTGATTAATCAACCCGTAGTCACCTCTAATTAACAGCAAGGAACAGTTCCAATATGGAGTAGAGCTAGATGACAAAGAAATAGTGTGTGTGTACAAAAGATACAACATATTGAGAGAAGAATTGGTTTATTTTAGTTTTTGTAGGAAAACTGACTTAAAATTGTTTGTGGTTGATTTCTTCATTGTCTCTAACAGAGAACTGTGAGTAGAACTTTTAAAAAAATTGGGCAAATTATCAACTTTTTGCCAATATCAAGCCCACTGACGGGGGAGAGAGGGAAGCAAAGGGGACAAGTGCCCCAGAGCCTGGCAATTCAAAGGAGTCCAGAATCCCAGGCCTTTAAAACTGATTCTGGAGAACCATAGTGGGTGCTCTACTCAGCTCTGAGAAAAAACTTAAAAAACTATAAATAGTCTAGCAGCACCTTAAAGACTAACAAAAGATGTAAATGGTATCATGAGCTTTCGTGGGTACAGCTTTGAGGGTTGGTAGAAGTGTGCCCATGGTTCAGATAGTACTGAGGCCTGGCTGCTCCAGCCCCACACCTTCTGCCTGAGGCCCCAATCCTTCTGGGGGTGTGAAGCCACCCCCCCACACTTTTCCTGGGGGCTAGCAGTGGCTGTCAGCCCTGCTGGCCAGTGCTACAGGGTTGCACTATTGTATATGCAATCTTTTGGGGGATGGGACAGGATAAGGCAATTGAACTCATTTGTTATTTGTTTTCTTATCTTAAAAGAAAGTTAAGATTGCAAATAAAAGTACTCATAACTCAAGAAATGCAAGAACTATGGGTGTACAAGAAGCACATTAAAGTATCTTGTGAGCTGGAAAGGAGAGGGATAAGGCACAAGATCTGCCTTTTTTCTTCCTGTCTTTAATGTTCAAGCTTTTTAAAGATGGAGTTGTGCAGAAACCATTTCTCTAACTGGTGAAATTGTGTCACAGGATTACTGGGAACTGGGTAAAATGCACTTGTGACCACTGGCACAGACAAGGGGTTCTCAGCTGTGGGATTTGCAAGGCTCCACCCACACCTCCTGTCCCCAGTTCTGACTCATGGGAGAGATCAATTCATCGCAGTGGGTCGTATGTGGCCCACGGAAAGCAGGTTGCCCACCAGTGCCCTAGAATCATCTTTATCTCTAAAGTAAGCTCTTTAATTTTTCTCCTCACCCACTGCTTCCCTTCCTTGTCTTCAGGGCCTAAAAGCCCTAACCGTCAGTCAGAAGAATCTAGTGCTAATTTGCTTAGGCTCTGGCTTAATCTAGCTACATTTTCTAGACATAGAAAATTGTTTTGATTATCTGTAGAAATTAGTTATGCCATATGCCCGCATCAGGACTCCTGTAGGTGAGAGCAGTAATTCCATGGCTTCTAATTTCTTATGTAGAAGCTGCAGGCACAGATGTATGTGAATTTTGGGATGAGAAAAAATAATTTCTGATTCTCGCTTATGTCAGTCAACTTATGACACTATGGCAGCAAAGTTCCAGGACATCTCTGATATCACATACATGGTGAGGTAAAGAAGACTCTAGAGAAGGAATATTTTATGTTCTTATTTCTTCTTAGTAAACCAGGACAAGAAAAAACTGTAAACAATATGTATCACTTAAACGGATAATAAAGTGTGCCATCAAGAGCATGTGGTCCACAAATATATAATATTCAAACAACTGGGGGAGAAATCTTTTCTCTCGTTCTTTCATTGCTTTACTTTCTCCTCTCTGCCTTCTTCCTATATGATAGCTTGTTAAAGTCTCAAAGTTGTTACTAGAAAGGTGAACTTTTCTGTGCCTCTATAAGCTCTTTTAATTTTCCTATGCAGAGTTGCTCCAGTAGCCACATCTTTCCTCCAGCTAGAAATGAGAAAAGTCTATTTTTAGGAGCCCCAGACTTCCATCTGTCTACATTTGTTGACAAGAAGGAACTATACACAAAATTCCACACTGATATTTTATAGAAGAATGAGGAGATAATGTGTATTTGTCAATTTTAACAGTTGGAGATGTGCTAAACCTGTGCCTTAATATTTTTCTTTTAAAATTACTTGTAAGTACCTAAAACTTTACATTAAAAAAGGGAAGTGGGGGAAGAACAGAAATGATGGAACCGAGAGACAGCTGTAAATCAGTTACTGAAATGACCATTTATTTCTGAGCCACTATTTCCATTCAAATGGAAAAGTCTGAATCACTTGATATCCCTACAGATGTCCACATGTATTTGGATTGGGATCCACAGTCAGAAACTAGACAGTCAGAAACTCAGAGAACAATAACCTGGATGATATTTGCAGAATGGACATTAAAATGACAGAAATATAAAAATGAGGGGGAAATAACTCTTAGAACAGGGCACATTTATTCATAATGGCAATACCTAGCTCTTATACAGCACTTTTCATCTATAGATCTCAAAGTGCTTTTCCAAAGAAGCAAGCATCATTGTCCCCATTTGTACTCATGGGAGAACTGAGGTTTAGGGAGGTTAGGTGTAATCTAGCAAAGCTGGAAAATGCACAAGTATTATGTTAAATTCCAGCCTCAGGTATATAATAAGACAAAATATTTCTTTTTATTGCATGCCCTTAATGTCTTCAGTAGTGTCTATAAATCATGTTGTGCACATCTTAGATTACAGCAGCTGGGAGGAAGAATATAATTAGAAAACAGAATGATAATTGGAATTGTTTAAGGATATTTTACTAGGAGTGCATCTACACTGCAGGGCTTAACTCGAAATAAGCTATACAAATTGAACAACATGAATTGCGTATCTTATTTCAAAATAGCTTATTTCAAAATAGGGAGAGTCTACACAGCACTCATTTCGAAATAGAGCTCTCTTCCTCCAACGTCCCTTATTCCTCGTACAATGAGGGTTACAGGAGTCTGAGTAAGAAGTCCTCCAGCTTGACAGTATTTTGACACTATTTCAAAATAACTGCCTGCTGGGTAGATGCTGGTTAAGTTATTTTAGAACAGTACTAGTTATTTTAAAATAGTCTTGCAGTGTAGATGTACCCTAGGTGTGCAAGAAAGCCAAAAACATAAAATCTAGGAAGAAGGCCATATTGGTTAAGAGAACAATAACCTGTTTTAGAAGGGAAGTAAATGGCAGAGATGCTCAATGACTTCTTTGTTTCGGTCTTCATCGAGAAGTCTGAAGGAACGCCTAACATAGTGAATGCTAATGGGAAGGGGGTAGTTTTAGAAGGTAAGATAAAAAAAAGAACAAGTTAAAAATCACCTAGAAAAGTTAGATGCCTGCAAGTCACCAGGGCCTGATGAAATGCATCCTAGAATACTTAAGGAGCTGATAGAGGAGGTATCTGAGCCTCTAGCTATCATCTTTGGAAAATCATGGGAGACAGGAGAGATTCCAGAGGACTGGAAAAGGGCAAATATAGTGCCCATCTATAAAAAGGGAAATAAGAATAACCCAGGAAACTACAGACCAGTTAGTTTAACTTCTGTGCCAGGGAAGATAATGGAGCAAGTAATTAAGGAAATCGTCTGTAAACACTTGGAAAGTGGCAAGGTGATAGGGAACAGCCAGCATGGATTTGTAAAGAACAAATCATGTCAAACCAATCTGATAGCTTTCTTTAATAGGATAACGAGTCTTGTGGATAAGGGAGAAGTGGTGGATGTGGTATACCTAGACTTTAGTAAGGCATTTGATACGGTCTCACATGATATTCTTATCAATAAACTAGGTAAATACAACTTAGATGGGGCTACTATTAGGTGGGTGCATAATTGGCTGGATAACCATACTCAGAAAGTAGTTATTAATGGTTCACAATCCTGCTGGAAAGGTATAACAAGTGGGGTTCCGCAGGGGTCTGTTTTGGGACCATCTCTGTTCAATATCTTCATCAACAATTTAGATATTGGTATAGAAAGTACGCTTATTAAGCTTGCAGATGATACCAAGCTGGGAGGGATTGCGACTAATCTGCAGGATAGGATCATAATTCAAAATGATCTGGACAAATTGGAGAAATGGTCAGAGGTAAATAGGATGAAGTTTAATAAAGACAAATGCAAAGTGCTCTACTTAGGAAGGAACAATCAGTTTCATACATACAGAATGGGAAGTGGCTGTCTGGGAAGTAGTATGACAGAAAGGGATTTAGGGGTTATAGCAGACCACAAGTTGAATATGAGTCAGCAGTGTGATGCCGTTGCAAAGAAAGCAAACATGATTCTAGGATGCATTAACAGGTGTGTTGTGAGCAAGACACGAGAAGTCATTCTTCCGCTCTACTCTGCGCTGGTTAGGCCTCAATTGGAGTATTGTGTTCAGTTCTGGGCACCGCATATCAAGAAAGACGTGGAGAAATTGGAGAGGGTCCAGAGAAGAGCAATGAGAATTATTAAAGGTCTAGAGAATATGACCTATGAGAGAAGGCTGAAGGAATTAGGTTTGTTTAGTTTAGAAAAGAGAAGATTGAGGGGGGACATGATAGCAGTTTTCAGATATCTAAAAGGGTGTCATAAGGAGGAGGGAGAAAACTTGTTCATCTTGTCCTCTGGGGATAGAACAAGAAGCAATGGGCTTAAACTGCAGCAAGGGAGGTTTAGGTTGGACATTAGGAAAAAGTTCCTAACTGTCAGGGTAGTCAAATACTGGAATAAATTGCCCGGGGAGGTTGTGGAATCTCCATCTTAGGAGATATTTAAGAGTAGGTTAGATAAATGTCTATCAGGGATGGGCTAGACAGTATTTGGTCCTGCCATGAGGGCAGGGGACTTGACTCGATGACCTCTCGAGGTCCCTTCCAGTCCTAGTATTCTAGGATTGTATGATATTAATAAACTCAGAAGCTAGGAGTTGTAGAAAATTGACAATTGAAGCAAAGAGACAAAAAAGAAAAATATGTGAGCAGTAATACTAAGACCAACAAAAGAAAGTTTTTCAAGTTTATTGAAGACAAAATAATCCTGGTTCCTCTACTGCCAGATGAAAATGGTTGAATTATCAAAAAAAATCCAGAAAAGTCATAAGTGTTGAGTAAATATTTCTGTTGTGTATTTAGAAAAAAACAGCTGATGTAGTCATGTCTTATGATAAAACTCTTTCCTTTCCAACAGTAACTAAGGAGGATATTAATCAGTAGCTATCTCAGATATTCTTCAATCAGGCAATCTAGTTAACTTCCTATGCTTGGGCTGTGGGCTCTGGGTGACCTCTACTGACCTCTGTTTGTAAGCACTTCCCAGTAGGGGGGGGGGTCGCCCTGAGGGACCTCATTTCATGTAGACCATGGCCCAACCGATTCTCACCTGAGCAGGGAAGGGTTTTTGAACAAAGAAAGGGCGTAGTTTGAAGAAGGGGCAGTCTGGGCTGGGAAAACATGAATGAAGAGAAGAGACTAAGCTGGGTCCTGGGGGTTCTGGGGCCTGTGGATCCCTACCACAAGGGGTCTGAGGCTTCCCACCCCTCTCACTTGGATGCCCACATAGAACCCAGGCTGTGCTGTACCTCGCAGAAGCAATAAATCTTCTCTATTCTACTGGCTGGCGGACTCTCATCTTGCTGCAGATGGGGTGCAGAGTCGGGGGATACCCAACACGTCATCACAATGGTGTCGGGGTGGGATGCACTGCACCCCATGGATGAAGCTTCCAACAGCATCGGGCTGGTGAATCTGCACCCTGGGGAATGGTGGGAAGATGGCCTACACCTGACTTCTGAAGGCAGACATTGTGGGGCTGTGCAGAGAGAGGGGCCTGCCCGTGGGAAAGCAACCAAGGCACAGCTGATTACTTGGCTGGAAGAGAATGGCCGGTCCAGGGGCCTGAATCCTGCCCCAACGGGGAGCAGCGAGACACCTTCTGGGAGTGTCTCAGACTCTCAGACTGGTGGGAGGGCTGGAGTTCGCCAGGCAGACGTGGTGCCCACCAGGCCATGCTCTGCCAGCAGTGGTTCGTCTAGGGCTGGGTCCCTCCCGGCAGAGCTGCGACGGCTGGAGATCGAGCTGAGGCTAAAAGAATTGGAGTCACAGGAGAAAGTGTGGCAAAACTGTAGGGAGGAACACCAGGAATGAGAGAGACTGTGGCAGCATGAGTGGGTCATGGCGGAGTGGAGGAGCTGAAGGGCCCCAGCTGCGGTGAATGGGGTGGGGCCCAGGAGGCCCAGTACAGTCAGACACTTTGAGAAGCTCATGCTGGCCCAATGTAAAGACGTGGGGGATATGGACGGGTTCCTTAGCTCCTTTGAATGAGCCTGTGATCTACACCAGATTCCCCTAGCTGACCGGCTCCAACAGCTCACCCCCTTGCTGGATCAGAAGGCTGCAAGGGTGCTCAATCAGCTGGAGAATATGCAGCTGGGGACTACTAACGGGTCAAAGAGGCCCTGATGCACAAGTTCGGATGGACCCCTGAGACGTACAGGAAGAAGGTCCAGGGGTGCAGAAGGAGCCAAGGGAGACCTATGTGGATATGGTCTCCCACCTGACGTAATACTGCTGCAAGTGGGTGCTTGGGATGAGGGCCCAGACCGCAGAGGACCTGGTTAAGCTGATTATCCTGGAACAGTTCTATGAAGCGTGCCCACCCATCCTGAGGCCGTGGCTCAAGGACCGGAGGCCAGAGGACTCCCAGGATGCTGGGAGGCTGGCATATGAGTTCACAGACAGCCGGTCTTGGTCTTAAAGTGAGTCCCAGAGAGAAAGGGAATCACAGGAGATCGATTCTTGGCTGAGCATTGGAGGAAATCACCTATGGGGAGAGTCCAAGAGACAGGGGCCAGCCATCCACCCCCCAGAGAGACAGTCAGGGCCCAGATGGAGCCAGCCCAAAGGCACCAGCAGGACCTAACCTGCCATTGCTGCGGGCAAAGAGGCCACAAGAGGGTTCAGTGCACCAGGCACCAGGACAGGTCCCTCAACCTGTAACTTTCCAGGGTTAACTGGCTGGAGCTTAGGGACGAGCAGGCCACCCCAGAGGCAGGGGCTGGCAGGCAAGCCTCAGCTCAAAGGGGGGGGGGGAAAGACCCTGGAAGTGGATGGCAGGGAAGTGACAGGCTATTGGGACACGGGTGCAGAGGTGACCTTGGCCCAGCCGAATGTAGTAGCCCCAGACGACATTGTACCCAACACCCAGCTGACCCTGAGGGGCATAGATGGGACCCCGTTTAAGGTACCCATTGCCCGGGTGCATCAGAAATGGGGAGCAGGGCTAAGGAGAGCCTCAAGGAAGTGGGGGTGCACCGGCACTTGCCCACAGAGGTGCTGATGAGGAATGACCTAAAGGAATGGCCAGATGGACCCCACAGGGCCCTGGTCACCACCTGTAGCCAGAGCCAGCAAGAGGTTGGCAACCCTGACCCAGGGAAGGGCTCCCTGCAGGGGGCTCAGGGCTCCATCCCAGCAGACACGGGGCCCAGTAGGGCTAGAGCCCTGGACCCGGGCAGGGAGGGGAAACAGTTCTCTGTCTCTGCCTCAGCTGTGGAGTTCCAGGCTGGGGTACAGGCAGACCCCTCCTTGCAGACCCCGAGGGACTGGGCTGACCAGGGCGCAGCTCAGCCCTTAGCAGGAGATTGCCAGGAGAGGTTCCTGTGGGAGCAGGGATTCCTGTACCGGGAATGGCTTCCCCCAGGGAAGGTGTGAGCATGGGGGGTCCAGCGGCAGCTGGTGGACCCTGGAGCAGATGCTGGAGACCTTAATGCACCGGCAACCGCAGGACTGGGATGAATACCTGCCTCACCTGTTGTCTGCACACAGGGAGGCGCCCCAAGGGTCTACCAGGTTCTCCCCAACTGAGGCATGGTGAAGAAAGGAGAGAGCCCCCTGGCTTGCTGAGGGAGTTATGGGAGGGGGAGGCCTCCCTGAGTGGAGAGTCGGGGGTGGAGGACATTCTGGCTTTCCGAGAAAGGCTCGCTGAGCTCATGGGCCTGGCCAGGGAGACCCTGGGAAGAGCCCAAGGGAAGCAGAGGGGTTGGTACAACCGCAGAGAGTGGGCCTGCACCGGTCCCTCAAAGTTGTCCAGCAATGGAACAGGGCAGAGCCGGCTCCTGCAGGGTACCGACGTGGCAGGCTCAAGAAAAGGGGAATGCCAATGTCACAGCTGCTGCTATACCCGGCAGGAGGCCCAAACTTCCCTGGGCCACAGGCAGAGTGACCCTGCTCAGTTCACTCTCGGAGGGGGGAGAAAGATATGATGTAGTGGGTGTGCGGTATACTTTGGTTGAGCAGGTTGGGCATTCACTGCTTGGGCTGTGGGTGATCCCTACTGGCGTTTGTCTGAAAGCACTGCCCAGCGGGGAGTCACCCTGAGGAACCTCATGTCAGGTAGACCAGGGCCCAACCGGCTCTCACCTGAGCAGGGAAGGGTTTTTGAACAAAGAAAGGGCGTGGTTTGGAGAATGGGCAGTCGGGGCTGGGAAAACATGAAGAGAAGAGACTAAGCTGGGTCCTAGGGGTTCTGGAACCTGTGGATCCCTACCACAAGGGGTCTGAGGCTTCCCACCCCTCTCACTTGGATACCCACATAGAACCCAGGCTGTGCTGTACCTCACAGAAGCAATAAATCCTCTCTATTCTACTGGTTGGAGGAGTCTCATCTTGCTGCAGGTGGGGTGCAGAGTTGGGGGATACCTGATGTTTCATCACACTTGCATCTAAGATTTTTAAAAGAGTTAGCTGAGGTGGTTACTGGACCATCATCATCGATTTCCAGAAACTCTTGCAACATTTGAGAAGTACCAGAAGACTAGAAGAGAGTTAACATCGTTCAACATTTAATGATAAATCTGTCAGTTTGACATAGATTCTGGGAAAGATAATGGGGTGGCTGGTATGTGACTCAATTAATAAAGAATTAAAGGAAGATAATATAATTAAAAGATTTATGGAAAATCGATCCCATCAAATTAATATATTTTTTGATGAGTTCTGGTTTGTGTTGATAAAGGTAATAGTGTTGATGTTATGTACTTACATATTTGTAAGGCATTTAATTTGGTATTATCTGACATTTTGATTACAAAAATTGCAATGATATAAAGTTAACATGGCATGCATTAAATTGATTAAAAGATGGGTAACTTGTAAGTCTCAAAATGTGATTGCAAACAGGGAATGATCATTGAATGGGTGTCTCTCTTGTGGGGTCTTGTAGAGCTCAGGGTATGTCTACACTAGAAAGTTAGTTCGAACTAACGGACGTTAGTTCGAACTAACTTTCCTATGCGCTACACTAGCGCTCCGCTAGTTCGAATTTGAATCGAACTAGCGGAGCGCTTAGTTCGAACTAGGTAAACCTCATTTTACGAGGACTAACGCCTAGTTCGAACTAGCTAGTTCGAACTAAGGGCTGTGTAGCCCTTTAGTTCGAACTAGTGGGAGGCTAGCCCTCCCCAGGTTTCCCTGGTGGCCACTCTGGCCAACACCAGGGAAACTCTATGCCCCCCTCCCGGCCCCGGACCCCTTAAAGGGGCACGGGCTGGCTACGGTGCCCGTGCCAGGTGCAAGCCTGCCAGCACCCAGCTAGCAGACCCTGCACCTGGCACGGCACAGAGCCACCCACCCGATGCCCCCCAGCCCACCCCCTCTTGCCGGGACCAGGCTGGCGGCTCCCGGGAGCTTGCCCTGGACCGCAAGAGGCGGGCACCTTCCTGGGCTAGTGCGGACATCGTGGACCTCGTCCACGATCTCCGCACTAGGCACAGGAAAGTGGCCGGCTAGGGCAGGAGAGCTGCCAGCCTGGCCACCCAGGACCAGGTGTGCATGAAAATCAAGGGGGTCCACTGAGACCCCCGACACTGAGCCCTGAGCTTACAATGGCCGTACTGGGTCAGACCAAAGGTCCATCTAGCCCAGTAGCCTGTCTGCCGACAGCGGCCAACCCTAGGGACCCTGGAGGGGATGGACCGAAGACAATGACCAAGCCATTTGTCTCGTGCCATCCCTCTCCAGCCTTCCACAAACTTTGGGCAGGGACACCACTCCTACCCTCTGGCTAATAGGACTCCATGGACCCAACCTCCATGACTTGATCTCACTTCCCTTTAAACTCTGTTCTAGTTCTAGCCTTCACAGCCTCCTGCAGCAAGGAGTTCCACAGGTTAACTATTTGCTTTGTCAAGAACAACTTTCTATTACTAGTTTCAAGCCTGCTACCCATTCCTTTCCTTTGGTGTCCTCTAGTCCTTCTTTATGGGAACTCAGGAAGAACTTTTCTGAATGCACCCTCTCCACCCAACTCCTGCTTTTAGAGACCTCTATCCTGTCCCCCCTCCGTCTCCTCTTTTCTAAGCTGAACAGTCCCAGTCTCTGTAGCCTCTCTTCATCTGGGACCTGTTCCCAACCCCTGATCATGTTAGTTGCCCTCCCCTCTCCCAGCCTTTCTCTTCCCCTCTCCCACCTCCTTTTCCCAGTCTCCCCCAGTTTTTTTCAATAAAGACAGAGTCAATGTTGGAAGAAACGTTATCTTTATTTTGTACATCAATAAGAAGGGGGGCTAGGGAAGGGCAAGTGGAAGGAGGTGAGGGAGGAATGGGGTACGAGCCCCCGATGGGGAGGACTGGGCTGGCTCTGCGGGCTTCTGGGGGTGGAAGCTCTCCTGCAGCCCCCCAATTACTCCCTCTCCCCAGATGGCAGCCTGCGGCAAGTGCAGCCGGGCTGATGGCCGAGTGGTGTGATGTGCCCAGTGTGGGCACTCAGGGCACTCCAAGCCAGAACTTCTTTGCAAGCGGGGCACCCCTTAGAACTGTGTGTCCGGGGTGGGGGTCGGGACCCTTTAAGCGCAGCCCTCGGCTAGCCTGAGACAGTATCTCCATGTTCTAAGTCCTCCTTTTATGCCCTGCCGGCACTGCTTCCGGCCATCATTAAGCCCTGTTCAGAGTCCACTCAATGTGGACTTACTAGTTCGAACTAGCAAAACGCTAGTTCGAACTAGTTTTTAGTTCTAGATGCGTTAGTTCGAACTAGCTTAGTTCGAATTAACTAATTCGAACTAAGTTAGTTCGAACTAGCGCTGTAGTGTAGACGTACCCTCAGTTATTGTCCCTACACTACTTAACATTTTTCTTGGTGACCTGAAAGAAACCAAAATCATCACTTGTAAAGTTTGCAGATGACAAAAAAATTTGGTGGAGTGGAAAATAATGAAAAGGATGGGTCACTGCTATGGAATGATGTAACTTGCTTTTGTAAACTAGGCACAAGCAAACAATATGCATTATAATATGGCAAAATGTAAATGTATATACTGTGGCAAAGCTCTGGCCTTTCCCTATGGGTCTTCTGCCTCAGAGGCTCACTGTGACCTTCCACCCTGCCTCTTACTTTTCTAGAGGCCAGGATCACAGCTTACTGAGCCAATCCCATCATTGGCAAAGTTAAAGGACTGGGGGGAAATCACTCCATAATCCTGGCTTCCCATTCCAGGAACAGGCTTTTTTTAATGTAGTGGAGAGGTTTAGGAGAACCCAAGCCTGCCTACTACTCTGGATTCCAGCCTAGAGCCCTCAGTAGCAGCAACTGACAAGGTTTTTACTCTAAATTCTAATATAGCAACGTTGTCCTTGGTCATCTTTCCCCAAATGCTTCCTTGATACATTCTCCTTGGGACCTAAGAAAATCTTTTCTGCTTCAGTCCAAATACTCTTTCCTTTCTCAGCTCTCAAGCAACACACTTCCTTCTCTCAGTCCATCACTCTTCTTCTCCCCTCTTCCTTATCTGAGGGGAACCCTTTTAAAGTAGTGCAACAGGCCTTAATTGGCTGCAGGTATCTGATTAGTTGGCTGTTTCAGGCAAGTTCTTAATTAGCCTCAGGTTCTTGCTTGCTTTGATTATGTGGCAGCAATCTCTGGAAGTTCACTCAGGAAACAGAAAATCATTTGCCCAGCTCCAAGCATGTCTTCCCTCCACCAAACTACTGTAGCCTTAGGTCTGTCACAATATCTAGGACCAAAGAATTCAGGTTCCCCCTTACATAATAGGGGACTCTCTTCTATTCTGGGGACCCATGATTCTGAAGAATATTTGGGGGGTTTAGTGGATAATCAGCAGAACATGACCTCCAAGTGTGATGCTGTGGCCAAAAAGGCTAGTACAGTCATTGGATGCATAAACAGGGGACTTTCAAGTAGGATTTGAGAGGTTATTTTACTTCTGTATTTGGTACTGGTACCACTGTTGCTAGAATTCTGTGTCAAGTTTTGGTGTACAAAGCTAAAGCAGAATGTTGATAAATTAGAGAGGGTTCCAAGTAGAGCCACAAGAATGATTAAAGGATTAGGGCACGTCTTATAATGATAGACACAAGAAGATCAATATATTTAGCTTAATAAACAGAAGGTTAAGGGTACCTTGATTACTATTTGTAAGTATCTACATGGGAAATAAATATTTTTTAAGAGGCTCTTCTATTTAGAAGAGAAAGGTTTAAGATGATCCAATTGTTTAGAAGTTGAAGCTGGACAAATTCAGACTGGAAATAAGGTATCTATTTTTAAATCAGTGGAGTAATTAATCACTGGAACAAATTACCAAGGTTTACTCAATCAATACTATGTATTTCCCTAAAAGTTCTGTGCTAGGAATTATTTTGAGGAACCTCCATGGCATGTGTTGTGCAGAAGATCAGATGTGATGATCACAAATGGTCTATTCTAGCCTGGGAATCTAGGCATCTATATTGAAGTACAAAATACTTTTTAATTTTACTTTGAACTTGACACAAATGCTCCTATGTAAAAAAAAAAAAAAAAAAAAAAAAGAAGAAGAAAAAGGAACTGTGATAACTCCAAATCTTGATCCCTGAATCACTGCAAAAACCACCACAATAAAAAGATGATGTGGTCATGTCTTATGATAAAACCCTTTCCTTTCTAACAGTAACTAAAGGGGATGTTAATCTTGGAAAAGTAAAATAAAGGAATACAATAATTTATTTGTTTAAATTGGGTACATTTAGGAGAAGCAATAAAGATTTGGCAGGAATAAATCTTCTCCAACTAAATTGTCACACCTTAATTTTAAAGACCATGAAAATCACATTGCCACACTGGAAGAAGAGATTGGCCAGACATAGGACTAATCACCCTGCAAATGGATGGGACTTTTAGAAGAGCAGTCTCAGCTCAAAATCCTTCAGCTGAACTTAGCTGCAGCATAAAAACATATAAAAACCACACTACTCAGGTAATAGCCTAAGGTATAATAACTGAACTATGATGTTTGTTTTTGGAGTTGCACAGTAGCTATTCTTAGAGGATTTTCATTGGATAAACAGATATGATTTATATAATATTAACTTGTAAAATCCACATAGAATTCAGAATTCACCTTCAACACAAACATCAAAAATGCTGCTGAAAATAAACACATTCAATAAAAAAGAATATTTCTTCCTTTTTAATATGATTCGTCTCAGTTAACTGTATAGGGGTTTTTAAAAATCTATCTTCCCATCCTGATTATACAGACTTCTTTTATAAAAAAAATAATATTATGATGCTTTATTTTATCATTCAAGTGTATGTTTCACAAGCAAATGATAGGCCCTTTCCCTGGACAGCTTAAGAAGTAAATAAAAACAAGCGATATATAGAAAGGGAGAGATTAATAGTAAAGGAGGATCAACATTACAATAACAGTAATGGAGTTTGCTTTTGGTGCTTTTGCATGGATTACAGTTAAGGAGTTTTTGTGCTTTTGTAGAAATGAGTCAGAGAGGGATGGAGGGCATGAGAAAGTGGGAGGAGGGATGAGTATGCAGGCAACTGAGGGGACAGAAATGAGTAGAAAGAGAAGACAAGCAAATGTGAGGGGAGATAAAAGATGGAATCAGAAGCTTGGTGGCTTGGGAGAGTGAGGCCTAGCAGAAAAAAGGATTTGGGAATCTGAGAGATGAGACAGGAGAACAATCACTTCTCTCACTCTGAAAGTGGAAATGCAAAGTCCAAAGTTTGTGATTCAAAGTATAGAGTTCTGGTGACATCTGGACATTAGTAGGGTGTGCCAAAAACATCACCCCAGTTTGCTGCCACTAGAATCATAGCTGGTGGGTGTTACAGTAGCTGGAGCCTTAAAGCTACTGCAGATCTTTTCCTGCCAACTGTGAAGTTCTGGGCTCTGGTATCCCCATCTGGCTTTTGGCAGATGTGGTGAGAGTGAAGCAGGGACCAATCATTGCAGGCTTTGACTCACTATCGGTTTTGCTGGGGGTGGAGATGCAGGGGTTGTAGCTTTAAGATACACCCTGAAAGTCCTGCTGCTGTTTCCCTATGGCAGGAGTCGGTTGGAATCTTGTGAAGATCTCTCACTTTGCTCCCTGCTATGCTGCTGGTGGAAGAGAACCAACAATGACAGGTACCTACTGTACTCTTTGACTAGCACAATGTGTAGATTTCTGTGCATTAATGTGTCTTATTAAAGTATGATGGTACGTGACTGCATATTGATTAGACGCACCCAGAATCCTGGGTATATTTGTACAGCCTACGTTGAAGCATGTACTTCACTGCTTTGAGATCCAGTTTAGCTAGATTAAAGCCAGCTTGAGTATGTCCGCTTGAGTCTCAGTTATATCCCATAACTGCAATATAGACATACCTCTTGTTCATTAAACTCAGATTTTATTCTGATCTACAGTAAGCACTCATCCCTGGGCCAAGTAACTCTAGAAACTCCAGGTGTGTGCATTCAAAAACCATTTGAACACTCAAATGAAACATCAAGTATATGTCAGGGAGAACATGTATTTTTCATTGTAATCTGTAGTGACAAAGATTCATTATATGCTGCTCCTCTAAAAATATACTTGAATACGTGTCACCAAAACTTTTGAGTAAATACTTTTTAACTTTAATTTCCTAATGAACATGTAAGTTTTAATATTTATTATCTATTTTTATGTACAGCTTTTATTACCATAAGGTTATCAGTAAATGCTTCCTACTAAAATATTTGACTGTTTAGAAATGTTTTTAATTTTGGGGTGATTTGGAGGGATTGTTGCAATGTATCTAAAAATAAATATTCAGTTAAAACCATTCTCTTGGATTCTATATAATTGCACATATTTGTACTAAAACGATGAATGTATCATAGCATAGCTACGATTATAAATACTGGTTGTTGTGGTGTTGAAAGCAGCCAGCTCCATAAAGCTTTTAGTTTAACCAATTATATAATCTTTCAGAAGCACAGCATCTTGGAGGTATAGATGAAAGAGTTTGTCATTTCAAAGAGGTCTCCTATGTTCTCTTTTCTTCTGGCAAGAGTCCAATAGAAAGGACTTTATAGTTTGAATATGAGAATCATTCAAATGGACTTTACAGTTTGAATACGAGAATCATTCGAATGGAGCTTTTAGATGCCAGACATATATTGCTTGTGTAGTTTCAGAAGATCATAATAATGTATAGATTTTTAAGCCCAAAAGGAACCACTGTGATAATCTAGTCTTTCTGCATAACACAGGCCATAACATTTCTTTGCAAGAATCCTTGCTTTAAGCTCAATTGCTATTGTTATTCTACTATATATCTTTTAGAAAAAATAAAAACAAAATTTGATTTAAAATTTCCTAGCAATGGAGAATCCATCACGGCTCTTGGTAAAATGTTTCAATAGCTAGTTACTCTCACTATTAAAAGGTGGCACCTTATTTCTGCTCTGAAGTTGTCTAGCTTCAACTTCCATCCATCTTGTTTATACCTTTGTCTGAAAAATTGAAGAATCCTCAATTATTATCAGTTTGTGGAGCCCATATCAGTGCTTCCAATAAACTTCTTAAGTTTCTTTTTGATAAGCTAACTAGATTGAGCTCCTTGAGCTTATTCTCTGAATCCTCTCCAATTTTTCAACATGCTTCTAGAAGAGTAAAATATACCAAGAAAGTGTATTGAATACAGAGGTAATATAACCTCTCTTCTATGATTTAGTATTCCTAGATATGCATCTAAGGATAGTATTAGACCTCATAGCCACAGAGTACCATTTGGAGCGCTTGTTAAGCTGGTTATCAGCCATGTCACCTAAATGCTATTCAGAATCACTGCTGTGAAGGTAGATTTCTCTTCCTAGATGTATGACCTTACATTTTACTATATTAAAAGAATGTTGTTTTCTCATGCTGAATTTGCCAAGTGACCCAGACAGCTTTGTATCAGTGAACGATATCAGATCTTTATTGTTCTCTTTATTTACCAGTCCACCAATGTTTGCGTCATCTGCAAACTTTATCAATAATGTTTTAATATTTTCTCATAGGTCCTGGATAACTATATGAAATAGCTAAAAAACAAGAATTGGTTCAATAATGTTACCCTATTTATAATTATATTATGAAACCTTATAATTTAGCCAGTTTTTGATTAGTTGCGTATGTTATGTTGATTTTGTATCATTTTCATTTCTTAATCAACATGTCACGTGGAACAAAATCAAATGGGTTAGAGCAGTGTAAGTATGTTACATCAATGCTTTTATCTTTATCAACCAAATCTGTGATCTCATAAAAAAATTATATCAACTCACTTTGTCAAGATTTATTTTCCATAAAGTCACATGGATTGGCATTAGTTAGATTAGCCTCCTTTAATTCTTCATTAATTGAATACTATATCAGACATTCTATTATTTTTTTCAGGATAAATGTAAGGATGATAAGTGTATAATGATTCAAATCACCCTATTTATCCTTTTAAATATTGGGATAACAACTTTCCTCTGGTCTTCCAAAATTTACTGAAAATCAACATTAATGGTTCAGCAATTCCCTCAGCCAGCTCTTGGGTTCCAGTTATCCAAGATTTTGAAATGTCAGATTTTAGCATTGCTGTTTAACACTCTTCTTAGTTACAGTTGAAGTGGAAAATATTTCTTCAGTAGCACATAACATAAAGACATTAACTGTTTTTCAGCTACAAAACATAAATTAATTAATTTAACACTTTAGCCTTTTGTGCATTATTATTGAAATACTACCACTATCAGCTAGTAATAGTCAAATGCCATTGTTAGGGTCCCTTTTGTTCCTTATATTCTTACAGAATGCCTTCTGTTTGTCCTTAACTTGCTGTCCATAGATTTCCTTTTGCCTCTGGTTACCTCCCTTATCAATTATCAATAATTTCTAGCTTCTAATTTATATTCTTCTCTACCAACTTCAATTTTTTGCTCTTTGTTATTGTACTTTTTATTTTTATTGTTGTTTTCTCTTTCCTAGTGTAGACATAGCCAGAGAGAGCTGCATCAAAAAGGTTCTACACCAAAAGCTGCATTTTGATTAAGAACCCCCTTGAGGTAGATCTCTCTGACTCAACAGGCATAGGGTCAATAACACAAAATGGCACCTGAAAGAAGAATGTTTTCTGTCTGTGTCCAGACATGTGGTCATCCTCAACTGAACCGGTTAGCAAATTATATAAACTGAAAGGGCACGTCTACACTACCAGAAAGATTGACAATGCTGTGGTCAACCTTCTGGTGTTCGATTTGGTGGTTGTAGATCAAAATTAAAGGGCACTCCCTTTGGTGCCGGTACTCCTACTCCTCATGAGGAGTAAAGCCAATGAGAGGATGGGGATTTAAGATACCTCAACTCCAATTTTGTCATTTACGTAGCTGGAGTTGTGTATCTTACTTTGACCTTCCCATGTAGTATAGACCAGGCCAAAGAGTTCACAATACTTCACAAAGAAGGCAGACCCCAGATCCCCAGGGAGAGATGCCTTATTATATAGTTGGTTGCAGGGCCTACTTCTGCTTTTCCACGCTTACCACTACTGGGAAAAGTGATCAAGAAAATAAGATGAGATAAATGACAGTTATACTGATAACTCTTCATTGAACAAGGAGACTTGATTCTCAAACATTGTCAGCTGTGAAGATCAGATGACCTCTCACAAAATCCTTGTCTTCTTCTGGATCCAAAATGGCTTCAATTAAAAGCTTGGCAATTGAGAGGCAAGTACAATTGAGAGGCAAGTAACCCCGGGTTACATCAATCCAACTTACGTCGGATCCCTAGTTACAAACGGGGGGGGTGCAGCTAGTGCGGGGTGCCTCCCCCACTGTCGCCACCTCCAGCGGTGTGGGGGGTGCTTCCCCCCAGCAGACTAGGGAGACGCTGAGCTAGCCCCCTTCCTCCCTCAGCAGACCAGGGAAACGCGGAGCAGCTTTTCTCGCCGCGGAGGACGTGGGTCTGCTGGGGGGAACAAGACACCAGCCAAAAGGGGGCACCCCAGAGCGGAAAAATTAATTTCCTAGGGAACAGCAGGAGCAGCAGGCAGTGAGACCCACTGTGTTACAGTCCTCACCTTGGGAGCAACAGCTCTTTCCCTCTTTAGCACTAGAGCTGCAAGTATCTTGTTAGCGTCACGTGAAATTAACAAGTCCCTTCCAGCCTGGCAGAGGTGAAGCTGTAAAATTACCCTGGCTGGAGCGGAGCAGGGTAAGCCCCGAGGGGATGGGTCTGGTTGCAAAGTGGGTGAGTGGACAATGAGGTCCCACCTGTGACTAAACTCCTGTTCCCAACACAGAATTTTTCTTTAAAATTAATCCTGTGGATAAATTCACACACACACTTCACAGGAAGGGATTTCCATTTTCTGCTCAGCAGAATACAACAACAGCTTTGATTGTATCAATATTTCACTGAGCTCTCCAATGACTATTGATTACACTAATACCCATTTCACTGAACCATCTGTAGCAAATTCTACTTGGAACTTTCTTTAGTTATAAAAAACAAAGATTCTGACTATTAAATGAATAACTGGGATCTTTCAGGTACCCCAAAAGGAAGATTTGGATATAGCATGAAACACTGAAACTTATGATCAATTTTTAATTAAAATATCAACCAAAAAAACCTTCATATCAAAACAGTATGTGTTTTTTTTAGAATAAGGAAGTCGTATGAGAATCAGGGTCTTTTCCACCTAACTCCAGCTCCATGTCCTTCCCCCCCAAAATATGTACCAGTTCTGACTTACATACAAATTCAACTTAAGAACAAACCTACAATCCCTATCTTGTACGTAACCCGGGGACTGCCTGTACTGTAAGGTCTCTATGGGCATGTCTACACTAGGAAATTATTCCCAAAATAATTTATTTTGGAATAATTATTCCCAAAATAACTATTTTGAAAATAGCATGTCCACACTACAGGGAAGCCTCAAAATTAATCTGAGGTAGGCTTCCTTAATGTGGATGTGCTACCTCTACTTAGAGCCCCAAGAGGCACTAGGGAGTAATTACTCTGAATGACTCTAGGGAGCAGTTATTTTTAAATAGCAGCAGTGGAGCGTCCACACTACCGCTATTTCAAAATAACTATTGTGAAATAGCATTATTCCTAGTTGAAAGCAGGAAGCAATTATTTTGAATTAACTCCCCTTATTTCAAAATAATGGGCTTGGTAGCGTACACAGTCTGCTTGTTATTTCAAAATAAGGGGAGTTATTTCAAAATAACTCCTTAGTGTAGACCAGGTCTATTTGTCCTCAAGAGTCATAAAGAGATAGCTTGGTCTATGAGGATATTGATTCTAAAAACATACTCCTCTGCCTGACCCAGATTCAACAAATGGTGCAAAGAGCCAAATGCAAATATCAGAGGTCCTGGAATTCCAGCCATTCAGGATTTTCATTTAAAAACACTGAGAGAGAGGTCTTCAAACCAGTACCACTGTGTCAGGTGTCTGCTCTTAGTAATGTATTATGTGCAGTATCCTCAGACTCCCTGGGAGACAATCCACAAATAGGCTGATGCCTTTGAGCAGTCCAACTAGTGGTTAGGCCATTCTTTCAAAAATGGGACTTTCTGCTAGTTTTGACAGCGCTCATAAACCTTCCCTTTTTATTGGCTTTTTTTTTATTTAGCCACTAAGACTGTTTCTTGGCAGCTGTCAAGTCTGCCTGGTGAGTGTCAGAGCTGGCAGCCTTATCTATAGGAGAACTGGATATGCCATGTGGAGCTCAGAAGATCAGAATCCTTTCTTCCTAAGGTAATTTGCTCCTTCCACACTTCCCAAGAGACTGTGCTTTCTTCACTTTGTCCAAAATGACAACATCTAGCTGAAAAGGGGGCGGCATGCCTTCCATGTCAGAAGAGCATTATCTCAAGTATAGAGACTGGACAATAAGATTGGGCTCCCTATTTGTGTCCTTCCACCCAATAGGCCAGGGACTCAGAACTTCCAAGTTCTCCACCACTAGATGGAGTAATCAAGGTATCATAGAAGCCTGCAGATCATCAGGGGTTCCTAACCCCAAAGAGATCAAGGCATACTCCACGAGGTCCTTAGTAGCCTCAGGGGCGGAACAAGCAAGTAGGTCTACTTAAGAAGTTTGTAAAGTGGCCAGTAGATCTACAGATAACACCTTCTTTACAGCCTATAGGGAGGACCTTTGGCAGATAGTAGCTCAAAAATAATATAGATCTTTGACTGAGTTCATAAAAAGGGGGGTATTTATTTTCCAAACTCTTGTTTTCATAACCTTCCCTTTATTTGTTCATAGTTCACTACTTCCCAGACATCCAAATTTGTGGGAGATGCTGGACTCCAGTATGGAAAATTTTTTAATGATGATATCCTTTCTTCTAGCAACATCTCCCACAATTCTACCTATTCTTGATAGCTCGTGAACATCAGAAATTAAGTGGAATTATTACCAAATGAACAGTTTTCCTATAGTTAATGCACATAGATGTTTTATTGTCTCCAGATTATTATGTTAATAGTAGTATGCAGGTTTTACAGCTGGGAATAACTCATTTGGCAGGAAGCCGGAACAAGGAAGATGTGGCCAAAGCATGTAGAGTCAAAATGCTGATCTGCCTCCATGAAAGTAAATAGAAAGAAGAGGAGCCTAGACATCCAGAATTGTGAAGATACTGCTAGCAGAAAGGGCAGAAGGGGTTAGAGTTAGGGGCAACGAGCCTTCAGAACCACTTGGACAGCACCTTTCCTCCTGCAGCCAGCCTTCAGTGCTCCCCAGATTATGCAGGGTGGAGCTCTGGCAATGATTTAAAGGGTTCAGAGCTCTAGGCCCTTTTAAATTGCAAGGCCCCAGGGCAACTACATAGAAGCTTTTTAAATACAAATATAAAATGCAAACATAAAAAGTCTGCTACTTATAAAAACATGTTGTAATTTTTTCTGTTGCTTCACTTTCTGACTTTAAAGAAATTATCCAATATAATTTAGAACAACTGACAAAAAAAATCATAATTTTTTGGGGAAAGAGAAAGTGTTTTATACCCTTGACAATGGAGTTGCATTCAGCCTGTTCTGTTTGGTGATGAAGAGACATTAAAGCTAGTCTAGTTTACTCTAAATTTAATATGTTAATGGAAAGCTCTGGAAAAATCTTGAAATATGAACTGCAAAATATATATATGTGTAACATCAAGGTACCTGAGTTGTAAATGGAAACCCAACATTTTATTCACCAATGTTCACATTTACTGCCAAAGGCAAGTTAGAATTTCTCAAATATGTTTTTTATTAAAAACAGAAAAGAGGGTAAACATAACTTATTAGCATGTTAACGCAGTTTTATATACAGAAAAAATTGTGAGTTTAAGATATTAGATGAGAAATTGTAAAGTATGAGCTCATGTGCATTTTATTTTTGGAGTCATATTTTTGCTTTTGATTATTAGGAAATAGGTAAATTACCTTCTTACAAGAAGAGCTTATAATGGCCACTGAGATTTGTGTAAGTGTTGATTTAATTTTTCTTCTTTTGTTCAAAGATTGCATTTCATGATAAAACATTAGTAAAGCTGCAGAAAAAGCTGGAGCAACCAAAAGAACAGCTGATACAATGAATTAAAAACCTTTATTCTACAAACAGAATATTTAGGAATTAAACTTGGAAATAAGTTTATAGGAAGGAAATCACAAAATCCACTGACAAGGTAATATTTCTCTTATAAAACTGCATTTTTCATCATATAATATTTTATGTCTTTAAAGTAGCAAATGCTATACAGTGTCAGCCATAAAATATTTAAATAACTGCTAATTCTAGGTATCAGGAATAAAATATATATACTGTTTAAAGAACAGATTTTCTGTGAGGTAGGAAACTCTATGAAGCAATTCATATTACTGGGTTATAGAGCTTCACATTTTTTACCTCAGAAGCTGACTAGACATTTGATCATATTAAAACCTCTAATGATGTAATTCTTTTGTTGATGTCCCTCTTTGATGGATTTGCATATAGGTACTTGGCAGACCCCCTGTTCCAAATATTGTCATTTCTCCCTTTTCCTCTACATTGTGCATTCTTTGTCTCTCTGGGCTGGGAGTCAGAGGAATGGAGCTGAGGAGCTTTGGTGATTAGTTTGCTTCTTGAGCCTACAATCTTCTTGAGCCTACAATCTAACTGATCTCACAGTCAGCAGTCTTAACAACAAGAAAGTGGGGGTAGAAACTGGTTTGGCTTTCACTGAACCATTTACTGCTCTACTAACAGCCACAAGAATATATCCGTAGTTGGGATGGGAAGGTTTGAGATCTTGCTATTTTCAGCCCTTCCCCTTTCTCACCACTGCATGGAATAGCTGACCATCCAAAGGAAAAGACAATCCCATTGTTTTGGTCCCAGTGAGACTGTTTAAGTGTATCTCTTAAAGATGTGTTCATAGCTCACCATCACCTTAATTATTTAGAGTGAGTTCTTCCTCTTCTTTCCCCACCCCTATGCTCCTTTCATCAGTGTCCTCCTCCATACCATTTCTGTGCTCTGCTTTTCCCTACCTGCGGTGGTCTTCTGTTGACTTGTCTTCCTGCTGGGATGATTAATGATTTTTCTGCACTGGCTCACTATCATTGGCAGTGGTATGGATGTGCATTGTACATGCTTCTAGTCTGTGCTCACTCTATGGGCTGAAGGTCTCTCTCTGGTGGCAAAGAGTAGAGTGGCTGTCTAACCATGGCCAATGTCTGCGACAGCTGAATACTGCAAGAAAAAAAAACCTGTATGGGAGCACCTCTATCATCTTTGTAGGTGAGACATCAGTGGAGAGTGGAGAAAGAAGGTGAGAATAAAAGAAGACAAGGGGAAAGAAGGCCTACAATCCCCTCCTCTGCAAACAAAGCTCTCTGAACTCTCTTACTAAGGTGGCCTACTTGGCTCTCCTTTCAACACAACTCAAATATAATGTCTTGCTTTGCACAGAGAAGATTAGACTTGTCCTCCCCACACACATGCTCATTCACCCACAGACTTCTGTGTAGATACAAATCAACCACTAATGGCAGATCAGGGCAGTGGTATCAGCATGTGGATCATATGACCCCCAAATTAGTGAAATTCTGCAAGCCCCAGCACTACTATGTTTCTGTACAGCCTTTAAACACTTGATTCCATTTATCCTAGGTAGATGAAAAGAGTTTGCAAATGTTGTTGACTGTTCAACCTCAGAAAAATACTTTATGCATTCTGATAATTATTTAATAATACTAGAGCTTTCTTGTTTGTGCAAATTATGTCTCTTATGCAAATTATAATACACATTTTATAATGTGTTTGTTTACTCTTTCTCTTTTGGAAGGTGAAAGGAAGGTACAGTTCTATTTGAAATTTCTGAGCATTCAAAAAAAAAAATAGAAGGAACCATCAGAGGAATTAACTAAGCCTGAATACTCTGTCCCTTATTTACAAAACCCCAGATGTTTTTTTTTATTTTTCTTCTTTTTATGAGTGTATTTAAAAGGATCTTATCCAATATAATATTTATCTTCCTCTCATTATTATCATTATTCATTGTGCATTTGCCAGTCTTCATTCTGTACTCTGCTCTGATGCCAGTTCTAGGTCCTGGTCTGTTGTTTAAAATACATATTTTAAAGTTAAATAATTTAAATAGTGTTTAAATAGATTCAGTGTACACAGTAGCTATATTGCTGTCAGAAGAAACAAATGAAAACTTAATTTTGCAACTGACCAAGATGACTAAATGGCTTTGTAGTCCCACCTGTAAATCCCTCCCTCACAAAATTAAAAGCAAAGTTCCATTGCACTATTTCAAATGCACCACAGGAGAACTATGTGAAATTTGAGAAAAGGAATTCACATTTGATCTTAAAGAAAAATATACTGAAGCTCAATTTTGATTGTCATTATGCTCATTTCTCTGTATTGAAAAAAAGTATTTAATGCCGAGGTATTTATCCCTCACTGAAATTACTAGGTGGAGCATTTGACAATAAGGAACAGATAGGAAGTGATTTTTTCAATTTTTTTTCAAAGGAAACAAAAATATTTCCCTTAGGTACAGGATAAGAATTCACAGCTTGTTCAGGAAATCAATTTTCTTCTCTGTTTTGACATCAAAATATTTAATAGAATTTATGTCACTTTAAGGCTAACTTTTTCTTATATTAATTCATCTGATTTTTAAAGTCACTAGTGACTAGTGATCAGGTATAATGATCAAATCAGGGACTGTATAAATCATTCTTTACTGTAAAATTTCATTTTGTATTTGTGCAAACAAAAATAGTTAGAGGTGTAGAAAACATGACCTCTGAAAGGAGATTAAGAAAAAATGGGTTTATTTAGTCTGGAGAAGAGAAGACTGAGGTAGAATGTGATAACAGTTTTCAAGTAAATAAAAAGTTGTTACAAAGAATAGGGAAAAATCATTTTCTTTAACTTCTGAAGATAGGATAAGAAGAAATGGCCTCAAATTGCATCAAAGGCAAGTTTGGATTTGATTTTGGGAAAATTGTCAGTGTGATTAATTATTGGAATAAATTGCTAGAGAGGTTGTGAAATTTCTGTCATTGGAGATTTTTAAGAGCAGGTTGGACAACAACTGTCAGAGATTATCTTGATTAAACTTAATCATGCCATTAATGCAAAGGACTGGAAGAGCTTTCGAGGTCAGGTCCAGTCCTACAATTCTATGATTTATAATAGAACAAAGTCTATCTGATCTGTTTTGTCAGGGCACTGCTACACAGCAGGGCTAAAGCTGAAATAAGCTACACAATTTGAGATAACATCAGCTTCGAGCTACATCAAGTAGTTTAAGTCGAAATAGCTTATTTCCATTTTTGGCACTATCTATGCAGCAGGAAGTCCAAGAAAGAGAACTCTTCCTCTGACTTCCCTTGTTCCTTGTACAATGAGAGGTACAGCAGTTGGAGTAAGAAGTCCTCCAGCTCGACATTATGTCAAAATAACTGCTTGTTGTGTAGACGCATACTGTTATTTCAGACAATGTCTACTGTGTAGACATTGCCTCAATGTATTCTACAACAGGCTTCCTTTTGCAAAAAATACTCACCACTTGCACTCCATTTCCTGGACCTGACTGAAAGCATCCCTACAGTGAATACTGTAGCTGTCTTCAAGCATTGGACTGGAAAGGTGTTCTCTGAGGCCTGTTCTACACTAGAGAGTTATTTCAAAATAACCCCCCTTATTTTTTGAAATAATAAGCAGCGTGTCCACACTGCAAGCCTGTTATTTTGAAATAATGGGATGGTTATTTCCAAATCTGTATTTCTGTTTACCCAAGGGAATAAACTTATTTCAAAATAGTTATTTCAGGAGTTATTATTTCAAAATAAATTATTTCAAAATAATTTCCCAGTGTAGACATTCCCTGAGGTAGCTCAGATCCAGTAAGTTGAATATCTTGCAGGTCATGACTACAATGTTACAGTATATTCAATCCAGTAAGGGCAAGGAATGCATGTGGAATGCAAGGCAGTATGTATTCCATGTTGAATCTAAAGAACATATGGACAAACATGTTTTTGTGACAAAGTGGACTCAACACATCATAAAACAATATGAGCAGAGTTCTGAAATGGTGCTTCCCTATTTATATGTTGACATAATATAGATTTGTAGTAGGCAGAGTTGACAATCTTAAACCAGATGTTGATACACTGATCTACATGGCAGGGATTATGATAATTAGTTGCCATGTTTGAAAAAGATACGGACAGATTCAGTGGGGCTAGGCGCAATCAGTCTTGAAATTAATGCATAGATGGAAGAGACACTTTTTCATTATCACCTACTTTGGGGGAAACAGTGGGCACAGTCCTGTCAGAGTTCAGACTGATGGATATAGATACAAATCATTTTTATATGATCTGCCTATTTATTAGAATTGCTTTCCTGCTCTCTGTATGAAAGTCCATGATGCATTACATACTGAACTTCCCAATTTTCAGACTGCTGTTCTCATTGCAAGAAATAATGAAATGGATTCATTACTTTATTCTTGAAATATTCTGATTTATTTTAGGATATAATCTCGTCACCGATTTCTTATACCCTTCTCCTGTCTGATTCATTTATTTTACTAGCAGAGGAACTTATATGTACTATATAGAGTCATAAGAATGTTAAATAAACATTGTAAGATTATATACATAGAAACACACAATGGAGTGTTGAAGTCTTAGGGCTTTATCAGCATGAGCGGGATTCACAACTAATGAAGTCACCAGAAGCCCAAATGAATGCCAGCTACAGGACACTGCTGTTTCTGTATATGCCAAATACGGTACAGAAAAAAAAGATATATATGTTTTAGAGATTATTTAAAATAATTTCCCAGTATAGAGAGGTTCCTCAATATTCATGATTCCAACAGCCCAGACTCCAGAGATACAGCAAAATTACAACACATTTAGAAACTCGTATCTTTTTTTCCAATTCATAGAAATGCCAAGGTTTAACAATTGACATCTGGGGAAAATGGAAGGCTAAAACAAATTGTTTTGATTTCTTTGGAAAGGTGAAAATTAAGGCTACTTCAGTGATATAAATCACACATTTGTACTCCTGATAAGTCACAATATATGAGTTGAAACCTGAAGTATCAATTGTGGGCCAAGGGCCATAATAACTTGGCAGTGAAATTCCACTTTTTTTTTTTAAAGAAGAAAGCAGACAATATCACCATGGCTTGTCATTTACAAAACCAAACCTGTCTGAAGCCACCCAGAGGTGTAATGTGTGTGAAGTAGTGACAAGAAGGCAAAGTGCAGGTGAAGTGGACAAAAATCCGTGATAAATGCAATTGCATGTGGTTATCACTCTCAGATACCTGGGATATATTCTAGCACTTTTGTTCTTTACTGCTAGTTTTTCTTCTCAGACTGATGAGAATTTTGCCTTTTCCCATTTACTCATTAACTATTGTTGTGGGGTTTCTTTTTTTTTGCTCCCCCCCCAGTTTCTTCCCATTGTATTTCCTCTCCTGCTGCATTTGAAGCATACACAATTTGGTTTCTCGCTGCTCATCTTTCTAGATGCTGATGTTAGTTGTTCTCCTATCATGTCACCTGAGTTCCTTAGGGAATTTTTCCTACTGGAGGTTTGTTGAGCTTTTTGACCCCTTGTGTTTTGACTGGGTGCTGTGCCAGGGAGAGTGTCTATGTCTAGATGCTGGGAGAAGAGCTGATTGACTCCACTAAAGATGCCTCTGCTATTGCAGGCTCCCTCAGGGAATCAGTGGCAACAGTCTGGCATTCTTCTGCAATTGTTTTGGAAAGAGACACATTCTGATCCTTTGTATGGGTTCTATATAGGGATAACTGGATGAAAGGTAATAGATTGTGGTATACAGGAGGTCAGACTATATGACCTAATGGTCACTTTTGGCCTTCAGAAATCTGTGATTTTACTCAGACCCACTCTGCCATTTCTGTGACAATTACTAATTTCTGTCATTTGCTGCAGGAAGCCATAGTTACACATAGCAGTACTTTCTCCATAACTACACAGAGTTAAGCTTCTTGGGAGGAGCTGCTGGGGTTGGTCTGAATTCTGCAGGGCCTGCTTTCAACATACAACATGAATAGCTGTCATGGACAAGCTGTCTTCCTCACCCCATTCACAATGCAAGGATTGAGGCTTGTGCTTAACAAAGCTGGAGGACAGGGGGACTGGCAGCTATAAACGCTCGGCAATTCACCTATAGAACCAAATAACAGGAACAGTGTGTCCTCCACTACTTTTTACTGGCCAGAGGAGAGCTTTAGAAATAAATAAGAGATGTGGCATGTTAGAAAGACCAACACACCTATTATGGCACAGATCCTTCATCTCACTCATTCACCTTTAGACTATTGGCTCTAGAGAAGTTATCCATTCCATGTACATTTGATATTAATGTCAGCAGCTATAATTTGCTCAAACAGTTCCAGTGCAAATTTTGCTATATGGAAGAGCATCTCTCTCTCTTTGGAAGGGAGGTCACTAATGACTGGAATCGCCTTGGGGGTTCTGATTGTCCAGTCTTACTATGCTGCAGTGCTTTAAGTTCTGTCACACAAACTTAATACGCTATTTAGCCACTCTCTCCCCCTGTCTGCCAATCTACAAACTCATTGGGCCAACTCTTATTGGTGGAAGAGGCAAACTTTTGAGCTTCTTAAAATTCTATAAAGCTTAAAATAATGTATCTTCCACAAAAGAAGTTTGTCCAATGAATGATCCATCACCAGACTTGTTTCTTTCTCCACTAAAAAGTACTACCTCATCCACCTTGTCTCTCTCATATCCCGATCAATACAACGACGATAACATCCTACAGCATAGACTGGATATGCTTTCTGAAACATTTCTCTAAGAGTTATAAGAAAATACTTTGGAAAAGACATCAGGAATAGCCAATTAAATGTATCATTCTTAAGCAGTGAATTAGAAGTCACTCAAATTGTTTCCAGATGCATTCCTATACTTATAACAAAGCAGAGGCAAAGTGAAATGGAGTGTTATTTCTTTGGTGTACATTAGGGTTGTAGAATACAACACTGAAAGAACCAGAATGATTTATAAAGCACACACAATTTCCATTAACTCCTGGAAATCTAAGTTATGCAAACACGTCCCTGCTGCTCAAGGTACTTAGTACATAGCATCCAGTGCTCATATTTTCAAAACAGACACATATTTAAAATCACCCATTAAAATGTCACAATGCTCACAAATTTGTGTCTATGTTTTTCTGAGTTTGGAAATCCAATATTGGGTTTACAAAAGAAGGCATATAAGGGACTGCTATAGATTTAGCATTTGTTTATGAGAAGAGGTCTTTTTAACTGTCTGATGAGAGAACTGTGGAAAACTAATGTTCTGTCAGTGAACTGATCACATAATTCTGCCATATCATAACTAGCCAACTCATGGTATTAGCAGTCAAGATGCTGACACTGCTGTTACACCTTGTTATAGCTGTTTACAAAATAAACTGTGGGAGTTATAAAGTGCTGTAGAATGGTGTGGGTGTTTTTTCTGTGTGAACAGTCGAGAAGGGTTGTTTCATTATAGAAAGTTACCATATTGAGTATTGGCAGCTTCTGCCATTTCATTTCCTTAATTTGCATTTCAAAGAATTGAAGATATGTAGAGCTGAAAGGGACCATCTGGTCCAGTCCCTTGTGCTAATGGAGCGCCAACTAAACTTAGACTCTTATTAACAGGTGTTTGTCCAACCTATTTTTAAAAACCTCCAGTGATGGTGATCTCACAACCTTCCTTGGAATCCTATTCCAGAGCTTAACTATCCCTAGAGTTGGAAAGTTTTCCTAATAGCTAATCTAAAACTCCCTGGCTGCAGACAGCTCATTACTTCTTATTTTTACCTTCAATGATCATGGAGAACAATTGATCAGACTCCACTCTACAACAGTTGAAGATTGTTATCAGGCCTCCCTCCATCATCTTTTCTCAAGACTAAACATACCCAGTTTTTAACCTTTCCTCTGCATCTTTCTAAACATTTGATGCCCAGAACTACACCCATTATTCCAGCTGAGGCCTTACCAGCGCCGAGTAAAGTAGAATAATTACTTACTATGTTTAATGTATAGCAGTTTTTAATATATCACCGAATATATTAACCTTTTTTTCAAAATGTCATTGCATTGTTGACTTATATTCATTGTGTGAGCCACTACAGAGCTCTGGCAAGGGGCTATTGACCCTTACAAGTTGAGTCCTGTGAAAGCCAGTGACCTGGTCAGTTAGAACACAAAGGCAACTGGATGTGATTAGAGTAGGAGGGCCTTAGTTAGCTTGGGTTTAGAAAGATAGAAGGGATCACTTGGACCTGAAGGAAGCATGATAAGCTAATAAGGTACGTATCTCACCAGCTGGATAACTCTGAGAGGAAAGCTAGAAGTATAAAAGGCTGAGCCGTTGAGCAGGAAGGGGTCTCCACACAACTGCTGCTATGTTATGCTGTACCTGAAGCATAAGCAATAAATATAAAGACACTTGGTGGAGGTATTCTGGTGAACTGAATTCACAAAGAGGGCCCACCAGCCATTGTTCCAGAAGACAAAAGGGATGAGGGAAGCTGTTCAGAATTCTCATCCTAGATCCTTTCAACCACTTAGACAGTTATTCCCCATTCTGTAGCTGTATATTTGATTTTTCCTTCCTACGCAAAATTATTTACACACTATTGAATTTCATCCTATTAATTTCAGACCATTTGGGCAAGGTCATTTTGAAGTCTAATGCTGTGCTGCAAAGTGCTTGCAAATCCACCTAACTTGATGTCATCTGCAAATTTTATAAGCCTACTCTCTACTTCATTCTCTAAGCCCTTAATGACATTTTTTAAAACATATTGGACCCAGAATTGACTCACGAGACCCCTTTAGCTATGCCCTCTCAAATTGACAATGAACCATTGATAGTGACTTTTTCAGTATGGTCAAATGTCTGTGCATCCACTGTATAGTCATTTAATTTAGACCATATTTCTGTAAATTGTTTAAAAGAATGTAGCATGGGACTGCTTGAAAACCCTTATTATAATTAAGATCTATTATGTAAAATACCCTCCCTTTCCAATAGGCTAATAACCCTGTCAAGGAGAAGATTTGCTTGGGTTGGCATGAGTTGCTCTTGACAAACCCATACTTGCTACCACTTTAATAAATTACACATTTCCACAAATGACCTCCCACTGTTTACAGTGGTGGACTTTGAATGAGAGATTGAGATGCTGAGATGCAATCACCAGAATTGAAGACATTTAAAAATAAATTGGGGACACTGAGTGGAACAGAAAGGCTACGTCTACACTGGCCCCTTCTTCGGAAGGGGCATGCTAATTTTGAACTTGGGAATAGGGAAATCCGCGGGGGATTTAAATATCCCCCGCGGGATTTAAATAAACATGTCCGCCGCTTTTTTTCCGGCTTGGGGAAAAGCCGGAAAAAAGCGTCTAGACTGGCGCGATCCTCCGGAATAAAGCCCTTTTCCGGAGGATCTCTTATTCCTACTTCAAAGCCGGAAAAAAAGCGGCGGACATGTTTATTTAAATCCCGCGGGGGATATTTAAATCCCCCGCGGATTTCCCTATTCCCAAGTTCAAAATTAGCATGCCCCTTCCGAAGAAGGGGCCAGTGTAGACGTAGCCTTTCTGTTCCACTCAGTGTCCCCAAAGTGTCATATGTGGTGCTGTCATTGTTTGGAGATCTGGTATACAGTTCTACTTTCTCTCTCACTGGACCGGGGGTCTGATGCACCTTGGTTTTTCATTTCCTCCTCAGAGAAGGAGTCGTTTAACTAGAGGATTATGTTTAGACTGGTAGGAACAGCTTTCTTACATGATTAAGGAAACAGTAGGTGAACATATGTGCTAAGGAACAGCAGCCTTTGGTGGCATTGTACCCTTGTCTCCTGTATGAGAATGTCCCTACTGCTGGACACACAATAGCCCACAGTGGGGCAGAAGTGCTAGTAATGCTAGTAATGTTACAGAGGATTTACATAACACTTTCCATCTGTGATCTTAATCCATGTCAAACAGGTGGGCAAGGAAGTGAACTGCTTGGAATAAGAGCTGGATTTCCTGACTATCAGTCCTTTTGATAGTATTTGCTCTTAGTTGAGTGGTTTCTGCCTATCCTCATGTGGAAGGGGAATCAACCTTGCTGATTAGCATCCATTCCACCAACTAGTGCCTTGTTGCCTAACAGCCCGCTCAGTGATGTGGCTGCTATGAGGGAGGAGAAGGATGAAAAGCCTATCCTTTCTGGCTGCTGAGAAGCCAAAGATGAGATAATAAATGGGGAATAAACTTATTCCAGTAATAATCTGGATCTAACAACAAAATAATTTTAAATAATATAAATGTAATTGATTAAATTAGAATTAACACACCTTTACTTAACAACTTAAAGAAACAGGATTTAACAGACTAAAAGTGAATAAAATCAATTAACCAAGTACACAGAAATAAAGGAAACGTATCTAACTGGCATTTACACTACCAGCATTTATCTCATCCCAGAGTGTGCACTCCTCTGGATCTCAGAGTCCCAGATGCTTGCCTGCATGAGTGCGCTTGAAGATCTGCAGCAGGAGTGAAGACAGCTCTGTACAGGTTCTGTGTGTGTCAGTCCAGGCAGCAACAACTGCAAAATCCCTCTGCCACTGGAGCTGGCCCCAACAAATGCCAGCAGTTCTGGTTCACTGAGCAGATCACTCTGCCTCTCTTCGGACCCAGAGTCAGTTTGTCCTCTCTGCAGGTAGCACTTTCTCAAACAGTCACAGTTACTCACAGTACCTTCTATCTAGGCCTTTCTAAGCCTCAGGCTCAGCCTCAATCACCAACAGACCCGGAAGCAGCCTGCTAGATCAAAGCCCCAGCAGGCTCTAGCATACAGCAGCAGTTACTGGACTGGAAAAAGCTCCACACCAGCAATCTGTCTTCTCTCTCCAAATTGAATCTCCCTGCCCAACTCTCTCCCTGCATTGCCTGGAAGAGCAACAGATTCCCTCTTTTTACTCAAGGACTCATGGGAATTGTAGTCTCTTGGGCTATTTTGCAGCACCAAGGATCCTCTCAGTAAAAGTCAGAGGCCCTTATAGCAAAGGGAGCCTACACAACGAAGTGGGCACAATCTTGAGCTGATATGAAGGCCACAGAGTAATATTAGATCCACGTCACTCATAAACAGTTCATTTTTTCTTTTGATTTATGCCGTAAATGTATCAGAGCTTGATGCTTGTTTCTCACTCCAAATCGCTAGAAACATAGCAGAAAGAAAATAAAATTAGACATTAATCATTCATTAGACATTTTAGACATTTGTCTCAATTAAAGTAAAAGTGCAGACATTTATTTTGTAGCCACATAGAATAAAAATCCATAGTCTTAAATTGATTAGATCAATAAAGTATGATCTCATAAAAGATTTTACTAATCTTCTCCTTCCCCAGTCTGACTCATTTCAATAAAGTAGTTTTTGCATAGATTTGTATGCTGAAACATAGTTCAAAAATTGTAATTAGATACAGTTTCATAACAGTTAAAACTCTTAATAAGTAGATCATGTTCTCACCTTACTCTGTTGTGTCCCTATGCACAGTATTTCTTTTAATCCAAACTGAGGTCTTGTCTACATTGGCAGGTTTTGTTGCCAAAACCTTCCTTTTGGCAACAAAGCAATGAGAGCATTCACACTACAACGTGACTTTTGTTGGGAAAAACACCCAGTTTTGGTGACAAAAAACTTCCATCCCTGTGAGAAACTTTTGTCATTTCCCCTCCCTTGACTGTTGACAGAGAGCCAGTGTAGACTCTGCTGTTTGTTTTGTCAAGAGAACTAGCTTCCATCTCTATCCCACAATGCCTGACCTGATGGCTGTGCTCAGTGTTTTGCAATCTCTCCTGCCTGGCAGGCATGCACCCCTCTCTTTTCAAAGCTCCAGGAAGTATCTGTCAGCTGAGTGAGCAGCTCCATTTGAAGAACAAAGAGAAAATCATTGGCATGCTCCTTCCTGTTCTACCCTTTTCTGATAAGTTAATGTATATATGTGTGTATCTCAACCTGTGTGATTTCCACTCCAGACATCTGACAAAGTGGTTTTACCCACAAAAGTTTATGTCTAAATAAATCTATTAGGGTACATCTACACTAGCCCCCTAGATCTATCTAGGGAGGCTAATGAGGGCGACCAGAATAGCAAATCAAGCCAGGGATTTAAATATCCCATGTTTGATTTGCATATTCCCAGCCGGTTGCCATTTTAGAAACTGACTAGCCCGAAGTAATTGCCCGCGTCTACACACGGCAGTGAAACGAGATTCCGATTTAAAGCCCTAACTCGAATTAGCTGGTATTCCTCCTGCAATGAGGTTTACCAGCTAATTCGAGTTAGGGGCTTTAAATCGGAATCCCGTTTCACTGCCACGTGTAGATGCGGGCAGTTAATTCGGCCTAGTCAATTTCTAAAATGGCGACCGGCCGGGAACATGCAAACCAAGGGCGGGATATTTAAATCCTGGGCTTGATTTGCAATTCTGGTCGACCTCATTAGCCTCCTTAGATAGATCTAGGGGGCTAGTGTAGATGTACCCTCAGGCTTTAAGGTGCCACAGGACTCTTCACTGTTTCTGCTTCAGTGAATCAGCAGAAAGTTAGCATCGCTCCGCTGGTTTCTCTGTCACTTTGCTACATCCAGTGTTGGATTCGAGATAAAAGAAAACTAAGATCATGAAATTTGACTTAATGGTAGTTTGGTTTTGTATTCAAAATCAGTAATGAGCTGCTTATACAAAATGAGCTATTGTATAGATAAATGCAATACATTCATGTTTGTATTCAAATAAAAGCAAAATTTATTCAGATAATTTGAACATAAAAATAACCACAAAGCCAACATTTTTTAGAGTTATGGTTCAACATAGCACAGATCTTATGAGAGTTTCTACAGCTGAAAAATAGAAACTGCATATTGAAATATTACCATGTTGATATTACAATTATTGTTTGTATTGAGTAAGAAAACCAAAAATCCAGTGTGTTCAAATTCTTCACCCTCAATAAGGGTATGTCTACACTACAAAGTTAATTCGAACTAACAGCCGTTCGAATTAACTTTCATAGCGTCTATACATGCAAACCGCTAGTTCAAACTTAAATCGAACTAGCGGAGCGCTTAATTTGAACTAGATAAACCTCATTCTATGAGGAGTAATGCCTAGTTCAAATTAAGCAGTTCGAATTAAGGGCTGTGTAGCCACTTAATTCGAACTAGTTGGAGGCTAGCCCTTCCCAGCTTGCCCTGGTGGCCACTCTGGGAAACTTTTCTGCCCCTCTCCCGGCCCCAGAGCCCTTAAAGGGGCACGGTCTGGCTATAGTGCTCATGCCAGTTGCAAGCCTGCCAGCACCCAGCCAGCAGACCTTGCACCTGGCATGGCATGAGTCAGCCACGTGCTGCCACCCAGCCCTCCACCTCTTCCCAGGACCATGCTGGTGTCTCCCAGGAGCCTCCCCGGGGCTGCAAGAGGCGAGCGCCTGCCTGGTCTAGTGCGGAGAGTGTGGATCTCATCGAGGTTTGGGGGGAGGCCTCCAACATCCACGACCTCCGCACTAGGCACAGGAATGCAGCCATCTAGGGCAGGATAGCTGCCAGCCTGGCCACCAAAGGCCACATGTGAATCCAGGAGCAGGTTTGCATGAAAATCAAGTTGGTCCAGTGAGACCCCTGATCCTGAGCCCTGAGCTTAGAACATAAGAACATAAGAATGGCCGTACTGGGTCAGACCAAAGGTCCATCTAGCCCAGTAGCCTGTCTGCCGACAGCGGCCAAGACTAGGTACCCCGGAGGGGATGGACCGAAGTCAGTGACCAAGTGATTTGTCTTGTGCCATACATCTCCAGCCTTTCACAAACAGAGGCCAGGGACACCGTTCCTATCCCCTGGCTAATAGCACTCCATGGACCCAACCTCCATGAATTTATCTAACTTCTCTTTAAATTCTGTTATAGTTCTAGCCTTCACAGCCTCATGTGGCAAGAAGTTCCACAGATTGACTATGTGCTGTGTGAAGAAAAACTTTCACTTATTAGTTTTAAACCTGCTGTCCATTCATTTCATTTGGTCTCCTCTAGTCCTTATATTATGGGAACTAATGAAGAACTTTTCTTTATTCACCCTGTCCACACCACTCATGCTTTTATAGACCTCTATCATATCTCCCCTCAGTCTCCTCTTTTCTAAGCTGAAAAGTCCCAGTCTCTTTAGCCTCTCTTCATATAGGACCTGTTGCAAACCCCTAATCATTTTCATTGCCCTTTTCTGAACCCTTTCCAAGGCCAAAATATCTTTTTTGAGGTGAGGAGACCACATCTGTACACAGTACTGAAGATATGGCGTACTTCCCCGTACTTTTATACTTCCCCTCCTTCTCCTTCCCCAGTCTTCCCTCTTCCAGCTCCCACCTCCCAGGTTTCCACCTCCCCTCTCCCACCCTCTCTCTTCCCCTCTCCCACCTCCTTTTCCTAGTCTCCCCAGAGGTTAATCCCCCCTCCCCAGTTTTGTTAAATAAAGAGAGTTTCTATTTTTGAACACACGTGTCCTTTATTTTTTACATCAGGAAGGGGGGCTAGGGAAGGGTAAGTGGAAGAAGGTGAGGGAGGAATGGGGCACGAGCCCCCAATGGGGAGGACTGGGGTGGCTCTGCGGGCTCCTTGGGGTGGAAGCTCTCCTGCAGGGCCTCCTGGATCCTGACAGCCCCCTGATTAACCCCCCCAGATGGCAGCCTGTGGCAAGTGCAGCTGGTGTGATGGCCGAGTGCTGTGATGTGCCGAGTGTGGGCGCTCAGGGCACTTCAAGTCAGGACTGCTTTGCTGTCCCTCATTGAGTTAGACAAGAAAGCAGGGAACCCTGAGAACTGTCTGGCCAGGGTGGGGGTCAGGTCCCTTTAAGCACAGCCCTCGGCTAGCCTGAGGCAGCAGCTCCACGCTCTAAGTCCTAACCTGATGCCCTGCCGGCACTGGTTCTGGTCAGTCTTAACTTCGGTTTAGGGTCCACTCAATGTGGACATGCTATTTCGAATTAGCAAAACGCTAATTCGAATTAGTTTTTAGTTCTAGATGCACTAATTCGAATTAGCTTAGTTCGGATTAACTAATTCGAATTAAATTATTTCGAATTAGTGCTATAGTGTAGACATACCCTAACTGCCTCAATGGGAAGTGGGGAGAAGAATCAATTTGGAAGGATACATCCTGGTTTAAGAAAATGTGCCATCTGATTTTGAATGTAAGCTGTCCTAGAAAGGTAGCCACTGTAGAACTGAAGTCAGAAGCAGTTTTCACATAGTTAATAAAAGCAACCCAGAAATTGAAGCTGCAAATACAAAAGATGATTTTTGATGCAGCTTCGGTTGGAAGGCATATTTATTTATTAACAGCTTTTATTTGTGTAGCTTCCTTTCCCTCTCATGAAGTGCAGAGGCTGCAATTTCAGTGACTCTGCTGTTAATTTTTCTATAACTTTCCCACAAATATTTTAATGTTAATCAACCCTGTCTCTGTGTAGTGGCTGGCTATCCCCCTCACATTTCAATTCTATTGCTGTATTTAGGGGACATTTGCCTAGCATGGGAAAGATAGGATTGATTGATTATGCTTCAGTGCAAGAATTACAGTAGAATTACAGCAGAAGTGCCGAAATTGCAGCCTGCTGCTCCTTGGAAGAGTGTGAATAGAAATGGCACTGGGATTGCACCCATCAGAGGTATTATTAATAGATGTATAAAAAAACTCCCTCAAATGTAACCTAATCCAAAATCAATTCTTGATAGGAATGTTGATACCAAAGCTTTGTTTTAAATTAATATATTGTTCATATTAAAAATGTTCATTAAACAACTTAAAAATATCAGTAGAAATATTTTCTAAAGACAGTAATAGTTTAATTCTATCTTTACAATAGTACACTGTACCTACAGTTATCTAGGTATCGTGGGGTACCTTAAAATTGAGCAATTGAGATTTTATGAGCAAAAATGGTTAAAATGTGTCCATTAAATTGTACTTTGGCATACAGTTTTCCCTTCCAGTGGCAATTTAAAAAAAATCATTCCTATTTCCTTTGAGTTGTTTTTGCTGTTTATAAGTTGAAGCAGAAAATTTAAAAGCACCTGTTTTCTTGTGGAGGGGAAGAAGGGTAGAGGGAAGGAAGAGACTTCACATGTGTTGTTAATATTCACAGGTCAATTCACTGACTTCAAAAATGAAATATTACAGGCATTCCTTTGTTTCCTAATGTCTTTTGGTAATGGTTTAAACAAAAGTTTAATGCTGCTGGATTAATACATTTGGAAAAATTGCTTCTGCAGCCCATATACTAATTTTGCTCCTTTTCTGCTATATATTATCATAAACATAGTAAGACTATAAAGGTCAATATATCATATTGTGATACACTATAATGGCTCAAAAGTCTGTATTAACATAATCATGATACACATTGATATATATTTTGAAATACACAGAGATATCATGTATGCTATGAAGAGAGATCCCTTTAGTAAAGGATTATATTGTGTGTCCATAAAATATCTTCATAGATGGCACAGCTATTGCAGTATGCTACCCCTTTCAGCCACTTTCATTTTATTTCATGTGGTAACAAAGGTACGTGATAACATATGATAACAAATATATCTGCTGCACATATTTCAAGCCTAAGCATTTTATTGTCCTTGTTCCTGAGATTCTTGCAGTTCTGCTCATCAGTTGCTCTACATAAGGAGTGTTTGTTTCTCGTTATATTAAGCCATCTCTGTTCATTTCAGTCAGTTTTGCTTACTGAAAGAGAAGAGAAGCTGAGGGTACTGATGATCCATAGCTACTCAAAGCCAGCAGCAAAGTACTAGGTTCATTCATGGTATAGATCAGGAGTCTCCAACTTCTGGCCTGGGGCCTATAGGCCAAGCAATTCCCCAATTTGAAATATTTTGAAAAAGTTATTTAACAAGGCCTGCGTGGCTGCTGGCTTGGGAACCAGAGGGAGCACAGCACGCAGAACCTCACTCTTGCACACAGCTCCCAGAAACACCCAGATCCTCAGTGCCTACATACCCTGGCTGCAGAGAGCACTGCTTGGTCTGGGAAGTCACGCTGGCTGCCTCCACTGCTATGTGAACTGTGCTGACCAGGGGGCCACCCAAGTTAACAAGCTTCTGCAGTCAGTGGGGTGGGGCCAGTGGGTTTCACTTTTGGTTATCCTGGGCTGGGTATCGCAACGCGAGTATGTGAATGTTATCAGGGATGTGGGTTCCCAGTAAGAGGGCATGGATGTTAGTGGGGATGGGAGAATTCCAGTGTTAGTAAATGGGGGTGTTAGTTTCATGTCTTTTTTTTGTAGGCCACAGAGGGAGTGGCCACTGAGTTGCCTGCATGTACTGTGTTGCCAACCCCAAGCTTCAAAACTCACAAGTAGCCCCCTCACTCTTAAAAAAGAGAATGGCTTCTTCAACTCACAGATAAAAATACACTTGGGGATCTTTTTATTTGGCATCTGGGGTTTTAGGTGTTTGGCTGAACTCGGGATGTTTTCTAACCATGAAACCTAATGTCTTCCTTTAAAAAGAAGAAAAGAAAAAGATGGCTGGGATTCTCTTCTAATAGCATGCTCCAACAAAGAAGCATAATCTACTAAATCAGAGTGATCAGAGTAAAGAGCTGTGCATGAGGCATCAAGTAATGAAGTTCACAGATCTGGTTAAATTCTAATAACTTGGCTGGAGCTTTCCATCAAAAAAAAAGCCCCAATTCTCAGGAGGCTTGTGATGAAATTAGGAGAATTGGCACCCCTGATATCTAGTCAATTTTACAAAATGAGTTAATAGTTTCACAGCTTACGCTTATGGATGGGATGACTTTGAACACACCTCTCATGGGCCAAAGGGACGTGCCAGCAGTGTCATAGAGCTAGCAGCCGTAAGCCCCTCTAGCCTCACTTCACTGCCAGTGGTGGCCGTGGGGGCCGATGCTGGGTTCTACATCACTCAGAGGTGGCCTGGGGACGTGTATGTGGGGAGGAGTGTGTGGGCCAGCAGGAGGGACTGGGAGATGTGTGGGTGGGAACGCACGGAAACCCCTCTCCTGTCCTCCTAGAGCTCTCCCAGAAGTGCGTGCACACTGACCCACTAGGAGGATTTGAGGACTGGCACTGGTGCTAAGGTAAATTGAGTTTCCTCAACTCCCGTCCCCTTTCACCGCTTCTCTACCTACGGTACATCGATGACATCTTTATGATCTGGACGCATGGCCAAGAAACACTGGAGATATTCCACAGAGATTTCAACAACCTACACCCCATCATCAACCTCAGCCTGGACCATTCTACACGAGAGATCCACTTCCTGGACACCACAGTACAAATCAACAATGGAAAATTAGACACCACTCTCTACAGAAAACCCACCGACTCGTACAGTTACCTACATGCTTCCAGCTCCCATCCAGAACACACCATACGATCCATCATCTGTAGCCAAGCCCTTCGATACAACCGCATCTGCTCTAATCCCACTGACAGAGACCAGAAGCTTCAGGATCTCTACCAAGCATTTATAAACCTCAACTACCCACCTGGAGAAATAAAAAAGCAAATTGAAAGAGCCAGACGAATACCTAGAAACCATCTACTTCAAGACAGACCCAAGAAAACCAACAATAGAACACCACTTGTCATCACCTACAACCCCCAACTTAAACCTGTCCAACACATTATCAATAAACTACAGCCTATACTGGAACAGGATACCATACTCCAAGAGGCTCTGGGAGACAAACCCATAGTCTCCTATAGACAACCACCTAACCTCAAGATGATTCTTACCAACAACCACAGGACATACCACACTAATACCAACCCTGGTACCTTCCCTTGCAACAAACCCCGTTGCCAGCTTTGTCCACATATTCATTCTGCTGATACCATTATTGGACCTAACCAAGGGTATGTCTACACTACCCCGCTAGTTCGAACTAGCGGGGTAATGTATGCATACCGCACTTGCTAATGAAGCCCGGGATTTGAATTTCCCAGGCTTCATTAGCATAAGCGGGGAGCCGCCATTTTTAAATCCCCGCTGCTTCGAACCCCGTGCAGCAGGGACTAGGGTGCCTATTCCGAACTACCGGTACACCTCGTTTCACGAGGAGTAACGGTAGTTCGGAATAGGAACCTAGTCCGAACTACCTAGTTTGAGCCCCGTGTAGCCGCGCTGCACGGGGTTCGAAGCAGCGGGGATTTAAAAATGGCGGCTCCCCGCTTATGCTAATGAAGCCTGGGAAATTCAAATCCCGGGCTTCATTAGCAAGTGCGGTATGCATACATTGCCCCGCTAGTTCGAACTAGCGGGGTAGTGTAGACATACCCCAAGTGAGTTATAAGATCAAGAACACATATTCCTGCTCATCCAGAAATATAATTTATGCTATCATGTGCAGAAAGTGTCCGTCTGCTATGTACATTGGACAAACATCTCAGACACTTCACCAAAGGACTAATGTCCGCAAAACAGATATCAGACAAGATCACAAAGAAAAAACAGTTTCTTGCCATTTTAACCAGAAAGGACACTCTCTCAGGGTACGTCTACACTACAATGTTAATTCGAACTAAGGTAGTTTGAATTAGTTAATTCGAACTAAGCTAATTCGAACTAACGGATCTAGACTAAAAAACTAGTTCGAATTAGCGTTTTGCTAATTCGAACTAGCATGTCCACACAGAGTGGACCCTGAACCAGGCTTAAGGATGGCCGGAAGCAGTGCCGGCAGGGCATCAGAGGAGGACTTAGAGCGTGGAGATGCTGTCTCAGGCTAGCCGAGGGCTGTGCTTAAAGGGTCCCGACCCCCACCCTGGACAGACAGTTCTCAGGGGTGCCCTGCTTGCAAAGCAGTCCTGGCTTGGAGTGCCCGGACTACCCACACTGGCACATCACAGCACTCGGCCATCAGACCGGCTGCACTTGCCGCAGGCTGCCATCTGGGGAGAGGAGGCAACTGGGGGGCTGCAGGAGAGGTTCCACTCCCAGAAGCCCGCAAAGCCAGCCCAGACCTCCCCATAGGGGGCTCGTACCCCATTCCTCCCTCACCTCCTTCCACTTACCCTTCCCTTGCCCCCCTTCCTGATGTACAAAATAAAGGACAATTGTGTTAAAAAATAGAATCTGTCTTTATTGAACAAAACTGGGGGAGACTGGGAAAAGGAGGTGGGAGAGGGGAAGAGAGAGGGTGGGAGAGGGGAGGGCAACTACAATGATCAGGGGTTGGGAACAGGTCCCATATGAAGAGAGGCTAAAGAGACTGGGACTTCTCAGCTTAGAAAAGAAGAGACGGAGGGGGGACAGGATAGAGGTCTCTAAAAGCAGGAGTTGGGTGGAGAGGGTGCATACAGAAAAGTTCTTCATTAGTTCCCATAAAGAAGGACTAGAGGACACCAAAGGAAAGGAATGGGTAGCAGGCTTCAAACTAATAATAGAAAGTTGTTCTTCAGAAAGAACAGAGTCAACCTGTGGAACTCCTTGCTGCAGGAGGCTGTGAAGGCTAGAACTAGAACAAAGTTTAAAGAGAAGTGAGATCAAGTCATGGAGGTTGGGTCCATGGAGTGGTATTAGCCAGGGGGTAGGAGTGGTGTCCCTGCCAAGGTTTGTGGAAGGCTGGAGAGGGATGGCACGAGACAAATGGCTTGGTCACTGTCTTCGGTCCATCCCCTCCAGGGTCCCTTGGGTTGGCCGCTGTCGGCAGACAGGCTACTGGGCTAGATGGACCTTTGGTCTGACCCAGGACGGCCATTGTAAGCTCAGGGCTCAGGGTCGGGGGTCTCACTGGACCCCCTTGATTTTCATGCATACCTGCTCCTGGGTGGCCAGGCTGGCAGCTCTCCTGCCCTAGCCAGCCACCTTCCTGAGCCTAGTGCGGAGGTCGTGGACGAGGTCCACGATGTCCGTACTAGCCCAGGTGGGTGCCCGCCTCTTGCGGTCCCGGGGCAAGCTCCCGGGAGCCGCCAGCCTGGTCCTGGGAAGAGGGACCCGGGTGGGTGGCTCGAGCCATGCCAGGTGCAGGGTCTGCTAGCTGGGTGCTGGCAGGCTTGCACCTGGCACGGGCACCGTAGCCAGCCCATGCCCCTTTAAGGGGTCCGGGGCCGGGAGGGAGGCAGACGAGTTTCCCTGGTTTTGGCCAGAGTGGCCACCAGGGAAAGCTGGGGAGGGCTAGCCTCCCACTAGTTCGAATTGAGGGGCTACACACCCCTTAATTCGAACCAGAAAATTCAAACGAGGCTTAATCCTTGTGGAATGAGGATTACCTAGTTCGAACTAAGCACTCCGTTAGTTCAAATTAAATTCGAACTAATGGAGCGCTAGTGTAGCGCCTATGAAAGTTAGTTCGAACTAACGTCCGTTAGTTCGAACTAACTTTGTAGTGTAGACATCCCCTCAATGACTTGACTTCACCTGCATTCTGCTACAAAGACCTTTTACATCTGCACTTGAAAGGGAATCCTCTGAACTGTCATTCATGTTAAAATTTGACACTCTCCAGGAAGGAATGAACTAATGCTCAACTAATGCTATCTTACCCATTTCCAAGATAGCTTCCCCAATTATCACCTCTAATACCATTAGCTCACAGACATCCCACTCTCCCCACCTCTAATATCATCAATTCACAGACACTTACCTTCCTTCCTCCCTCCCCCCCCCCCCCCGCATCCTCCTCCTGTTCTGAAATGTGATTTGTCCTTTTCATATGTGTTCATTTTTTAAATTGTATCCTTTGGTATATATGGTTGTGACTATTTTCTTCCACTATTTGATCTGACGAAGTGGGTCTGGCCCACGAAAGCTCATCATCTAATAAACCATCTTGTTAGTCTTTAAAGTGCTACATTGTCCTGTATTTTGCTTCAGATTCTATAGATCATTGTTATTCTTGGCACACAAACTATGATGATTGCAAAGACTGATTATATGCTTTCCATATGAGAAAAAATATCACGTCTAGCCTGATATTAAATGCATCAAATGCTCTGGATATTATTAATCATGAAGAGTTCAAGTTTAAGGCCAGGAGGGGCCATTAGATCATCTAGTCTGATCTCCTATATATTACAGGCCATTACACTTCATGCAGTCACACCTGTATTGAGCTCAATAACTTGGCTTTGACGAAAGTACATCATCTAGAAAGGCATCCACACTTGATCTGAAGACATCAAGAGATTTTTTTCAGTGGTTGGTCACTTTCACTCTCAAAACATTGTGCCTTATTTCCAATTTCAACATGTCTGTATTCAGCTTTCCCCACCGGTTTTTGTTATGTTTTTTTCTACTTGATGAAGGAGCCATTCCTATCCAGATATTTTCTGCAACCCAGTGTATGCCACAGTTCTGTGCACGAGCTAATCCCATCCTGAGAATAGTTTAAAGTTGTAGCACAACCTGAACTTGCTATGGTCCCTTTGCTCTGGCTTGTCAACAGATTTTCTGCCTCTGTGTCTGTGGTCCACCACCATTCTCATTGTTCCCAACCTTTCCTCTTCCTATTTTTTTTCACCTGTAGATAGAAGTGAGCAGCCTTCTTTGTTTTCTCACCTCCTCCTCCTGGACTGGGGTATTCACAAACACAGTGTCCCTGCTGAGCTCCTCTGCCTCCTTTCAGGGATAAAAGAGCAGTGAAGCAAGCAAAAGTCGACATCCAAACAGTGCAGAAACTGCAAAGCAGCTTTAACCATCTCCACAGAGCATAAATTATAATCTGCCTGTTCTCAGCCAGCTGACCATAGCACTGGTAGGGCACAGAGCTTTGAGTAGGACAGGCAGATTAGGACCTCATCCCCATCATCCCACAAGCCATAACTGTCACAGAAAAGCCCAACTAGAAACACAGAGCAGAATTGCAGAGCACAAAAAATCCAACAAGTCCAAAAAGTGTTTGGGCTCAGACTAAAACCCTGATTACTCTGCCAAAAAAAAAAAAAAAAGAATTATCAGACTCAAACAAATGCAACAAAACTTTTTTGCTCCCTCCCCCCAAGAAGTTTGAAACCAAGTACAAAAAATTCATAGCTATGATTCATATACAGTTTCAATGGCCCTTGAGGACAAAACCTCAGAGCAAATATTTCCTGACAAATCTTCCCCTAAAGTATCACCTCCATTGATCTCAGGGTGGAATGAGAAGATCCTGAAAAGGGTAAACATCTCAACAGACACATTTTCAGATTCTATGAGCTCCAGAGCTAAAAATGCCATCACTGACGTGCCTAAGATCAGGGCTGCCGCAGCGTTTCTTACACAGGATATGGTGATTCCTTCTGAAGTAAACTTCTTTCCCAAGAATCTAACAGATAGCATGATAGAAAGCACCCTCAGAAAGAGGTTTGATGCTTCTTCAGCCCCTCAGGAAGACACTTACATTGCTTACATCACAGTGTCCCTTGAGCCCCTAAGAGCTGAAACCAAGCCAACTTTAAGTCTATATTGTGGAAAATCACCCTAGCAACAGCAGTTATGGCAGACGTTTCAATGGATACTGAGGAGAATTTTGTTGTTGTTGGGGTGTGTATGTGTGTCATGGATATATGCATATGCTGGTATCTATTCTGTACTTTTAATAAACATAGCATATCGCCTTGTCCTCTGAAGAAGATTCCATGTGTTTTAATAAGCATTAGAGATATACTTGATGGCTTGTTGAAATACCTTACAACCCTACATTTCTGTGATTCTATACCCCTGTAAGTCTGGTCTAGAGTATAGTTTTTATTGGATTAATTTATTGGTTAGCTAAGGTGACTTGCTTACTTGAATTTACGACTCGGGTTGGTTGTAGTTGGAAGTTGCTGAAACAACAGTGACCAGTAATATTTTTTTCCATCTAACTTAAGTAGTTGCAGTCTGTCTACATCACCTAAAAATTAGGCTGCAGCAATACATTCTCCACAAAGGAGAATACCTTGATTGTATTAGCAACTTGGAATTGATCGAGAATGCAGCAACATATTAATTAAACAGTATGTGATGCTGGACCCTCATAGCACCAGTGAACCAGCTGGTTCTCTGGACTTCTCTAAATCAACAGTTAATGCACCACAAGCCGGGGTCTGAACCTACAGTGCACATGGGACCACATGGACCCCGATAACATTAATTAAAAGTTCATTCTTGTGCATCAATCCACTGAGATTTCCAACATCAGGAAACCAAAGTCCACTAGGGGAATTTTGGTATACAGTCGAAGGGTCCATATAGCAAGTTAGTTTGTGGAAAACTCGTATGCTATAGATTTATACTTCATCTTACCATGCACTGAGTGTTTAGGCAAGTCCTTCATTTCCAGGTGACATTTAAAGGTGTTGGGTTTCATTTTTAAAAATCCCTGAATAGCCTGCAACTTGCCTTAGCTAAGAGATTGCCTCTATTTCTTCATATGGAAAAATGTGATAATTATACTTACCCTTCTTTGTAATGTGTTATGAGGATCTAGGAATAAAAAGTGCTATATGTAATGGTTAAGTATTGTATATTTGTTTATTCTCTTACTGTCAGGAAGAATTCTCTGATATCCAGCTTAAGTTTTTCCTTTGTTACTGTAATCCTATTAGTTCCTAGTTAAATCTCTGTTTACCACACTGAATGATTCTTCTCCAGCATTGGATTTACACCCTCAGATTTTCATAGGCTGTTTTCATATCCCCCAATTTAGCTAGCAGTTAGCCAAGCTGTAGTATACCTATTTAGCATTTTAAATCTTCATGCATACATCTCTCCCTCCAGCCTCAGACAATTTTTGTTGTTGTTGGTCTCTGAAACCCCTCCAGTTTGTCAGTATCTTGTTGATAATAAGAAACCCTGTACATTCCAGATCTGTTTTTTCCATAACCATATAAAATCTCATTTAGAAATCAATATTGGTTGCTGGACTGGGCCCAAAGAAAAGGACTATTTACACCCACATCCCCTTACACAGTACAAAATTCCATTGGCCTTTTTTCATAGTCATATCCTATTACAAACACCATGTCCAATTTCTCTGTTTGGTTGTCCAGTACAATAATCAATTATTAGTTATTATTATAGGTTGTTATTGTTGTTAATATATGCATTACTTGTATTAATGTAGCACCTAGGAGACCAAGTTATGTAGCAGAATCCTGTTGTACAAGGCACTTTAGGAATACAGAACCAAAAGACTGCCCCTGCCCAAAGAGCTCACCAGCAACAACAGGTGGAAATCGACAGATGGGGAAGGCAAGGAAATAATGAGACAATATTGGTCAGCATGACAGGCAGTGGTCTCTTATACAAACAATCTTAGATTCCTTTCTCTTCAACTCAGGAATATGTTTTTCCTCCAAATGTACTAGCTTGTACTTTTAAATACTGAAGCTCATTTCATTTTCTTTGTTTCTAATCTTTCTAGATTTTAATAAATTCTCTGTCCTGAGTGGTCTTTCTTTGGTTGCTGCGTTTCCATTTCTCTCTGCCTGTTTTTCCCTTCTATATTGCATTGTCTCTCTGCCGTATTCCTCTATTTTTGTGTATAATAGAATGTATAAGTACAATAATACTTAGTACTTATATAGCACTTTACAAACAATAAATATTCATCACAACAGCCAAGAGACCAACATTTTCCAAAGGAAGAAACTAAAGCAGAAAACTGTGACCTGAACAAAGCCACAAATGACCAGTTCTTGGCTTAGAACACCAGAATTCTTTGTACCCAGAAGTGTAGTTCGTCAGTCACGCCATGTTATCTTTCACATACTGAACTTGCCTCAATCATTATGTCCAGAAATAACAGTGACAGTGCAGCAAAAGGCTCCAGTGTGTTTACAGAGTAGCAGTGAGGGGAAGTTCATGTCTACTCAAGTGACAATGACTTAGCCACAAATTAGTCTTGGGATCCACCTTCAAAAAATGAAGAAATTGTAACTGTGGAATTTATGGCCCTCCTAATCCAATTTACATAGAGAGGCTAAAAACAAGCCTTTTGAGGGGATGTGTGTGTGTGTAGGAATGACAGTCATTAATTTACAAAATTACTTATTAAAAATTGAAGTTAAAAATAGGTTCTGCACAGACAGGGCCCTAAACCGAGTAGTGCCCGACAGCCTGTGACAAAATGGCTGGATTTGTCAGAGAAGCTTGTCAACAATGGTTTTGGAAGGGATCTGAAGGGAGTTTGAGGAATGAATCCAGAGGACTTGTTATTCCATGAGTACTATGAGGAATTCAGCTGCTTGCAGGTGTCAGGAGATAGAATGGTGGAATCTCAGGGATGTGCATAGGGGGCGCAGTTATTGCTAGAAAGGTTCTAGCTATTGAACAGGGCATGAGGACAGGAAGACTTGTCCTGGGTAGAGTGATGTGTTATGAAAAAATGTACAGAAACACACACACCAACATTTTCTTTTTCTTATAAACTATTTATAATGTGTATAGGGAAGATATTTTGTAATCTTCAGTAGATTTCTAATTTATGAGATTTTCATATCACTTAATTTACCAATGGCATTCCTGCTCTTTTGCCTTTAAAAGGAAGGAAATGGTGACCATTGTAACATTTATGACCAAGTTCTTTTCAGATGCCTTGTGGTTATATGTACTATATTGGGTCTTTCTATACAGTTTAAAAGCTACCTCCCCATGTTGCTGTCAACCTTCTTACATACTTACTACATCATTTTGCTAGTTGTTGAGCAGTCACCAATTTTTGTAAAAAACAAAGACTTTCAGACTTTCAAAGTAGGCACATCTATTTTTATTTGAGCATAGGGCTTTAGTTCTGTGTACGGGGCATTTGGGTATTTTTTACTGAATAGTTTTCAGTGTAAATTTAGATGATAGTAATTCTGTTCTGTTCTATAAGCAAAATACCTTATTAATCTCGCTATAGCATAAGGTGCATGCTTTAGTGAAAACTAGATCAAAGCAATATATTTCTATTAACTAGACATTTCCACTAAAGGTAAGTCAGCTCCTGCTCCCAGGAGAATTTCTGAGCATAATATAGAAAAGAAATTTTGAA